>NC_056737.1:1687561030-1687723530 GCF_019279795.1 Protopterus annectens
AATATCAAATCTTATACTTCCAAGAGGGAGCTGAGAATTATAGAATAAAGTCAGGACTCATGGATGACGGCACCTATTTTAACTCTTGGAAAAATAGCAGTAAATCACAAAATCCCATACTTAAACTATTGACTCCCATATTTGTACTGTGTTGAGTATTAGAACACATGGGATTGTCTTGTAATTTCCTATTTTAGCAAAAAAGAAAATAGTCTCTCCCCACCATCAAGCCAAATAAAATTTTTTAAAAAACGACAAGGCTTTCGGATATAAAAAATATCCTTCCTCAGTGTCTTACACAAAAGAAAAGTTAAAACCAACATTTATACTAATAGCACATGACACAGCCATTAATTGATTAAGGTGATCATCCAGTTCTTAAAGATACAGAAAGAGTGATAAGAGGGATAAGAATTATATACATATCTTCCTCTCATTTTTTTCTAATTTTCCTTTGTTTATTTTTTAGAATAGATTTTAATGTAATTTGTTATTTAAGCTCGGGTCCTTATCTGCTTCAAGCCTCACTATCCATTCATATTCTTTCATGTCCACATTGTTAACATGGTCTCCACGTCTAATACCTGGGTATACAATAGATATGACCCTGAAGTCAAATTCATGAGCAGCACCCATTGCAGAAATGTGGCAAGCCAGTGAGTTAGTAGGTATATTCCTACGAATCTCCGATCTATGCTCAATAATTCTATCCCTCAGGCACCTGACTGATTTCCCACATAAAATCCTGAACATTTCTTACATGTGGCAAGGTATATAATACCAGTGGTATTACACGTCGCTGTACAGTGAAAAATGAATCTCCTGCCACTCATAGGATGTATAAATTCTGAGCACTGATTAATACTCGTACAACATGAACAATTGTAATGTGGAAAAGTGCCTTTTTTCTTAAACTCAATTCCTTGTGTATTATTCAAAGAAAAATCTTTGTAACATAAAAGTTGTTTCAAATTATTACAATTATGATAGCTAAACATAGGTTTGTCTGGGAGCCATTTCTCATGACCGGGTATAGATTTCAGGGCAAACCAATTTTTTCTTATGACATTCTCAAATGTTCTGCTCATTCTAGTGTATGTCATGAGATATCTAAGGGGTTGTCCATTACCAGGACTCATAGTGTCAGTATTGGAATCCTCTTTAACAGAAAAGTAGGGTCTGGCTACAGAGTCCCTTAGTGCCAGAGCATCCCTCCTAGCTGTCTCTATTTCTGTCATATTGTATCCCTTCTCCAAAAAACTTAACAGTCATTTCCTGCATCTGAGCATTACATACCTCCAGCTCTGTACTATGTCGACTGGCTCTTAAGTACTGACTTTTTAAGATACTCTCGAAGGTTCTCCTCACTTACATACTTTTTTATGGAGATATTTGTTTACTTGGACATCCTTCTTACAAATACTAGTTTGTAAACCATGATCTGTAAGCATCAACTGTATATCCAAGAAACTTAGGGATTTGTCAGAGAACTTCATCTCAAATTTAAGAAATTCAACAGTCTCATTCAAGTATGTATAAAAGTTTTGTAGATCCAACATAGTACCCTGCCAAACTAGGAAAATTTCATCCACAAAATGCTTATAGAATGAAACATTCCTAGCATAGGGGTTACTTACACCATATATAAAGTTTTCTTCCCATCTGCTCAGAGTCATGTTAGCATAGGTATTTGTTTCAGCAGTGCCCATAGCAGTACCTGAAACTTGATGGTAAATTTGCTTATTGAAAACAAAAACATTGTTTTCTAGAACCAGATCTAATAGTCTTGGTAACCTGCAAGAATATATGGAAAATGTTTTGGGGGAATAGTATCTTTGGACTCCCCTGCCAGGCTGCTACCAACAAGAACCTCACCCAGATAGGCAATTTAGAAAATATATAAATGAAAGTGACTGCACACTGGTAACCAACAAAAACCACACTCCGGTCAAAGGTGTAAAACAGTAAGTGGTTCATGTAGCTTGAACAGCAAAACAACTTGTAGGACTCAGAAAAATACCAGCTTAAACGAAGTGGTAAAGCACACCAATCCACATCCGATACAAATCTCTCCAGTCCGCATACACCAAACGCCAAAAAATAGCGAAATCTTCTTTTAAGAACCTTCTTTATTATAACAGCTAAAAAACACCTTAGACATCTAACTCTTCCACCAGTTTAGCGCTTTCATCTGCAAAATGCAGACTTCCTCAGAACTGGTGAATACACAGCAATTTCCTTATTTATTTGAATTTTGGCACCATTTCTCTGGTTCCTTAATTAAGGTTCCTTAATTTCTTAATTTAGAAAATATGATTTATTATATGTGTGTGTGTGTGTGTGTGTGTGGGGAGATGGATGTAGGTATGTGTGCATTTGTGCATTTGTGTGTGCAAGTGTATGCATATGCATGTATGTATGTATTTATCCATATGCAGGCATGCATATATGTATATATGGTTTACCTCTGAAAGGTTGAAAATCAACATACCAAATGTCCCTTTGTGTGAACCGGAATGGCGAAAATCGTTCAGTCCGATCTGCACCAAAGTTCGAAAATCAACAAATTGAAAACCAGATTCGCTGATTTTTGAACTTCAGTTCAAAGACAAAGCATAATGCAGCGGTGCTGTGCCCTGCTGCACCCCCCATCCCCCTACTTTATTATTCTAAATCCGAGGTCGCACTACAGTGGGGAAAGGGTCCACTTCCCCATCCCCACTATAGTGCACCTTCCACCAAAAATGCAGAATCTGCAATGAACGAATGTTACTGTGCATTCGCTCATTGCATATTCGATGCATTTTGTTTTCAGCCTTCTGAAAACTTGAAAAAGTCCTTTCAGACTTTTGTATTTCAAACATGTGTATTACACACATGTAAAGGTAAACCATGTGTGTGTGTGTGTGTGTGTGTGTGTGTGTGTGTGTGTGTGTGTGTGTGTGTGTGTGTGTGTATATATATATATATATATATATATATAGAGAGAGAGAGAGATAGAAAACAGTAACTAGCTATAGATAAGATTATGATATATAAACAATAAACATATATTATGTTCAGATTAGGTTAAGTTTTGATTAAGCTTCTTCTCAGATTGTAAAACTCTCTACAGAAATATAAAATCAGTACCATTAATGATTCAGTAGTGTTTTAGGAATCACTACCTTTCTTTGCATTAGTGAGTACTCTCAGTATCCAAGATTTTGTCTCCCCTGCTTGTCCTCTGATAACCTGTTTACATTTGCACATTTTAAAAGATTCAATAGATGAAAGCAGTCATAAACACACGTGTGAAATGGAGAGATAGAGAGAGAGAGGAATGTTGGGGAAGGGCTGTAGGAATGTTTTGTTGAGGTAAGTAGGGCAGGTAAGGAAGCAATTGCAAACAGAAAAGACAAACAAGATGAGAGACAGAGACAGTGAACACACCATGGTTGGGGTGAGGGTGGGGATATTGTGAGCCCATTTAAATCAATTTAGGTGACAGTAAGAATAAAGTTCTCACCCACTGGACTGTCATCACTGTCACTTCACCTCGCCAACTGCTGCAGTGTATGATGTCTGCGTCTACTTGTGTATTTAATGCAATGATGGACAGCAGTGTCTCCAGCCGGCATAGGCATGCACCAACAGTGTGGCGCACAATCCTACGCACCATCCCTGGCAGTTTATCACAGGTAATAATCTCACCCCCACTGCCACTGCAGCCTAAAGGAGCCACAGGCAGAACTACCTGATGGGCTGGCTAGTACAGTGGCAGAATAAGGGGTGTAACCAGGTTCTACACCAGATGTGCTGGGCAGTGGTGCTGTAGCCAGTGGAGGGGCTGCAACTGGATCTTGTGGGACAGTCCTACCCTGCTGTGCTGTGGGAAAAACAAAAAATTTAAATAAAAAAAAAAACACAAGAGCGAAAATGGTTGGAGTGAGAGAAAAAAAGGGAGAACATTAGTAACTTCATATGTTATATACAAAGTTTTGATACAATTTTACATATTTATTTATTTTATTTAACATCTGTTGACTGGAAAACTTCAACTAAGACAGAGCCTAATTATTTTACTCTACTCTGCTACCTTTACTTTTAACACTACAGACTCCTAACAGATACCATTATTTGCTGTTCAAACTACCTAGCTTCAAACAAATGCACAATATACTACAGATTGCAGTAAGCAATCCTTGATGTGTGCATACATTGCACATATGTGTGGTCCAAATATACTGATTACAGTTTACAGCAAGTCAGTGTTGACATTCATTTACAGCTCTGATGTTACATTGCAGTATTGATGAAACCTTAACATATTTAATATATAATATATTTAATATATATGCAAAGTGTAGATTTTGAAGGCACAACCTATGACTCCTTTATAATAATGAACTGATGTTTTGTCCTCCAGAGTAATGCAAGCATACTTCCCTAGCACAGTTAAGAAATGAATGCTCAGTCTGATACAACTTTATAAGTAACACATAAATGCATCAGACCTTTTAATGCTAAAATAACCCCACTGTTGAGATGCATACATACCACATGCATCTGGCATCAGTGCCAATCTAGTGGCATGGGTTCCCACATTCAGTGCCTGGTCTGTGACAGCTATGGAAAAACAGAACACAACAGAATACTATTAAGCATACCAAGCCTGGCTATATCCAGCTTTTAAGTCTGACAACTAGTCTACTTAAGTGATACTTACACATTTGTGGGGTGACCCCAGTCCTACATTCCTCTATACAGTGGTTGAGGGTGTCCCTCTTCCTCATCCTGAAGTCTCTGTAATGGTTCATACATTGCTTACCTGTACAGGGGATACCAGTAACATTGGTCAGAGCTGGGCCAGCCTATTCCATGCCTCTGCCATGCAGTCTGAGCCATGATAGTCCCTCTGCAACACACTGGGCCCATATTCATTGACTAGGAGTCCAACAAACACTTTATTTATTATTTATTTTATTTAGTTGACATTTGTTGACTGGGTTGGTCCATCTGGGCTGAGGCCCTTTTTCAGTGGAGACCCAGGGAGAAAAGCTCCAAAGTTACAAAATATATACAAGCTCCAAGAATAAAAATATTTGCTAGTACACACACACACAAAAAAAATACATAATGTAAAGTGAGTATACAGTGATAATACTGATTACAGATTATATACAATGTTGGCTAGCTATGTATATTAAGGTAGGTAGTCCAGGAGAAATTGAATTTAAAGTAAAGAGAAAAGAAGCTAGTAAGGAGTGTTTGTGTAGCAGTGAAGGAAAGATAAGAGTGTGACAGTAGTTGTTAACCATTCTACTGGTGAGGAGATTGAAATAGTAAAGGACAGTTAGGGGTAAGAGTAGGGAAAGGGTTTAGTGGGGAAGAAGGGAGGGTGAGTTTGGAAGGAGGTAGTGTTAGGTACTAGTAGGAGAAAAATAAGTGAGAGATTGGTCTGGAGAGTTGGGTTAGTCTGAACACCCCATCTTTGAGCACAGAAACTCAAAAACTCTCCAAGAATACCAGCCATGCCTATCACAGATCAAGACCAATGTAGAATGATGTTTTCCTGTCAATTGCAGTATTGTGCTTACTAGGTAGGAGTGCACACTTTTTGGATTTGCAACATCTGAAATTGTTATGCATCACTTACCATTGCACAAACATGTTGTGTGACAGTGTGCACTGTTGGGAAATGTGGTTGTATGATGGCCAATACTATTAAATGAATGCATCCAGTGTATGTGTGTGGCTAAGTCCTGTCTGCTATGTGGCTTGCCCACTTGTCCAGCCTGTGTACTGCTGCTCTACATGCAAACATAATGTGCATAGTTAAGCAGCACATCACAGAAATAGTGGCCTCTCCCTCCAAAATTTTTTAAAAGGTATAAAAATGGAGAATTAGGTGAAATGTATAAAATTGCTCTATAACATACACAGCAGAAACTGTTAGTACACATGAGATATAATTACATAGGTCTAAATCCTGACTCTCACTGCAATCCACTGTCACAAAACAGGACAGGGGAACTTATCCATCTTTGCCGCAGAAAAACCTTTGCAGCAAATACATAACATAATACCTCGCACAACCAAGTGTAACTGAATTTACACTGATATCAAGGCATGACCTGTTATTTGAAAATGTATTCTATGAAAAATATTTTGATGTAGTGCACTTAATGATCACACAATCTGCTATGATTATTCCTTGCAAATATATAGCTGTCTCCTACCTTACTGTGTTTCTTGGTCATTCATCAGTTATCTGACCAGTACTCAGAGACATGCAGTATGTAAGCCAGTTTATATTATTTACCTTAAAATGTGTGAGGATATTCACTAGAGATAATATGATATGCAGTTGCCATCAAATAAATGGAAGGCTGAATGCTGCAAACAAGCATAGACTGCTACTTTTGTGGTGGGGAACGAAGGTGGGCTCCTGTAATGGAATATGCAAGGGATAATGTTTTCTCAAAGGGGTGGACCCAGGCTGAGCTACTATTATAGCACAAACAAGGCAATGCTGCTCTTCTTACTCTCCTTGTTTTGCATCTTGCCAGTTTGACCTTGTGAGAGTGGTGAAGCAAGAAACTCCTATGTGTCTCATTACTTTCAAACTTCTCTTTTATGATTATCACTTTCAAATGTATGTTGCTAAACTGAGGACATGCAGTGATCATTATTACTTTGGGGAAGTATCAATGTGTGATTATTTGAGGCTTTAGGCTTACTACTTGCTAATGGACAAATACAAGTCAAATAAGCCCCTGGTATCACATGTGACATTCATTTCTGTACACATCTCCCACCTTGTAGTAGCTTACTGTACCAAGTGACAAAATACAAGGACATATCATAATATTATCATACAATACCGTACATGTTCAGGACTTACTTTGTAAATGCAGCAGTTGACACAGTGTTAGTTCAAGGCTGACTGTAATGCAAGCAGTACACAGCCAATACATAGGGAGGTAAAGGCTGTGGCTCTGTGGTGAGGCTGGCAGAAGTCACACGGTTCCAGTATTGTGTCCCTGTCCACCCTGTATCAATCTATAATGTTCATATCATGTATGCTGTGATAAGTTAATTGTGGCCTGAAAACTCTTCTCTGTCTTAACCTAGGCCTAGGCCTATTTGCAGCAACATTGTCTGCACCTTGTAGCACATACAAATGGAGTTAAGCAGCAGCAGTTCCTAACATTCTGTCTGTGTAGACTTTCTGTGTCTGCACTGTACTATATTTGAAATCCACAGGAAAAAAACTGCATGCAGTCTAAATGATTGTTTTATAACTTTGTGAATAGCTTCACCAGATTGGTTGATTAGCATGCAGTTCAGTTGCTTATGCTGCAATTAGCATCTCTGAAACACAGCCTAGACAGATGCAAGCCATTAATAATCTACCCATTATAAAAAGGCAAATGTGTAGCTAGCCAAACTGATGGTGAATATACTTGCTACATGTTCAGCGAAGCAAACTATTTTCCAAGCTATCTTTACAGAGGAGTATTGAACTCCAGCAGGTATGCTGTCATTTTTTTTACCTACATAATGCATATGCTGGAATATATTAATGAATAATGTGAAGGGAAGCCTTTTACACTGTTATCTGTATGCATTTGTTAGATGTGTTCTGATGGCATGGCCATGTTTGTCAAGACATTTCAGAGGGACGGAAGATTGACAAAACATGAAAATAGTAAGCTGTGTGATACATACGTGCAAATGATTAAGGGACAGGTCCTTTGAATGTGTGTTTAGCATTTTCAATGTGTATTATTAGCAAAATGGTTTATGTGCCTTTTCTTTAGTGGGCGGGAGAGACAAAGAGAAGTTACTGTTATGTCACAAGCTAGAATGGATTGTTCTTTTGGGGTGTGGCACAGTTGAGTTAAGGTTATGTCACATACAAGGATATGTTGCCCTTGCTACTCTTCTTTTTTTCATCCTGCCTATTGTTAATATTTCACATATGTCGTATGTGTTATGTTTTTCCAGTCTGCACTACTGACTGCCTACTTTAACTGTTTTATCTAGCAACAGTTACTTTGTAGTTATGTGATAGTTAAGTGTATTATCATTCTTTTGTGTTTTAGGACCAAAAGTGTCAATGAGTTACAGACCCCCTTCAGTGAGGCTGAAAACATGATAATAGTGGAAGTGCTACATCAACATGATACTTTCCTTCTTTGAAAGAGTTATCCTAGTATGCCAGAGAGGCTGAGACTATGGTAGCAAATCATTGATAACATAAATGTTGTAAGTGGCCATGACCATACTTATGAGCAGGTGCACCACAGGGCTACTGACATGTTCACATCTGCATGGAGGCATGCAGCTGCTGTTGCCCAAAGCCAGAGGGTGACCATGGGTGGCCATGCTGCAGAACCACCTCTCAACTCCAGTGAGGAATTCCTGATGAATCTTCTGATGTGGGACAGCTGACAGCAGAGTGGCCCACAATAAGTCCTTGATGTGGGTGCAACTCATTCTCAGTCCCAGGAAGAGCTTCCAGGTAGGCTTTGTTATATGACCAGTTCAATACTGTTGTACAGTAAAACAATTTAAATAAACGTTACTTCTGTGTCACTTGTGTTTTTTTTTTTTTCAGGGGGCATACTGAAGATTAGTACAGTGATAATCTCAGTTTGGAGTTGCCACATTCTTGTTAAAGTAAAATTTCATACTCATTGAGAGAAGTACATGCAGTACCTCCTGTCTTACTGTTAAATGTGATGATGACCTTATCTCTTGCTTAACTTCTATCTGGATGGTCAGAAATTGAGCATTGTAGGCCTCCTGTAGGTGGTGAGCCAAATCAAGTTATTTCAGTACTGCAGATAAATGTGTAGTAATCTAATCTGTCATTTAAGGCCTGTTGTATGTATTGCTGTACTGTTTATAATAGTGGTAGCACTGTTAGTTGTTTAGCATATACTGCACCACTGTAGTGTAGGTATTAATGTATGCCTGTGTTTCTCCCTTTTCATCACACATGATCATGACAGTGGGAGTGTTGGCCCTGTATCATCTGATGTCATCGTCTCATCTGACACTGATGATGATGGTGCCAAAACTGAGGCAAATTTGGGGGATGCACAGGATGAATCTGACACAGAGGTTGACATCCATCCACCTGCTTCTTTTTCCCTGGACTCAGCTAGTAGGCCTAGGCCTACTCAATCCACTCAGCTGACAGATATAGGACAAGTGGTGGGTGATGACATTGAGCAGGGAAGTGTGGCTACTACTGAATCACTGCCTGTTGAGTCCGGCTGTTGCCAAAGTGTTGGCAAGGTGACACACAGTATGGTTAATAAGGGTGTTCAGAGGGGGCCTGCTGTCCCTCCTCTACCTGCTGCAGGTGTCTCTTCCCATGTTAGTCAACATATGTTTAAGCCATCATGGAATCACAGGCATGTTCAGAAAGGAGCTCCAGACAAATTCTAAGGGTTGTGGATATGGTACAGTCTGACACGCATGACTGCCTCCACCATGTCACTGATTCCCTGGATCAGATAAATGACACATTGGAATGAGGGGTGTTTGTAATGGACCGAGGGTGTCTCTCATGGAACAAGCAGTGTCTGTGATGGAACATCTTCCTGGAGTGAAACGGCTTCCTCATGGACATCAGTCAGCCTGATAACAGTCTTGTAATGCCAGTACTTCTGCTAGTCCATTGGGGGGAGTGCTGTCCACACCCAGACATGGCAGGCCATTGGGTTGTGGTCCTGGATGATCATGGGAAGGGAACACATCCAGCAGACATTGGTCACACTCAAGTAGCAGCAATCCATCTAACCTTGGGTGTGGAGGTGGCAACGCAATTCTTGGTAGAGCCATTTCCTCTGGTCAGGGGTGACAGCAATGAACTGTCACCTCTAACATGCATAGCACACCTGTCCGACATACCAAGATGTAAAGCTAGCACTGAGCTTGACTGTGTTCATGCAGACTTTCGCAGACTACTTTCACATGGAGGACCCTTTCAGAGAGGGCACACAGCCAGCCTGCTTCCCTTTATCCCTAACACACTCATTGACCTTTTGTGTCAGCCTAGGCATCCTGCCCCCCCAGAACCCTGTCCAAGTGATGATAACTGTGATATATCCCTGTTTTCTCTCTTTTGGATTCAGGGATACAAAAGCTTTGTGCCTGATGCACAGAGTGCATAGCTACATTTGTGCCTAGTATAGCTGTATTTTTGTTATTGAAATAATAATTGTAGCTGTCAATTATATTTGCCTTGCCAAATGATACAGTGGATAGCATCATCGTAGCAATAATTTCTAGTGTATTCTCTTGTAAGGGTTGTGAAATCAGGAACTGCAATGTGTGTCATTACTTTATAACCTTTCTCTTTAATGCTTTCCAGTACATACTAATGGTGCACATCATAAGATACGCCATCACATTCAGATCTCAGGATTGTATGACAGCACTGTAGTCAAACTCATTAGAACAGTAATACAGTATAATGCCCTCTTTTGTAGGAACTTCACCAGACGCATGCAGCAGCTGGACAGAACACAGGGCTTTCTCATCAAGATAACATAAGGCCTACTAACCATGACATGATGTATGTGGGTAGATAAACAGACATGTCACTGTCATCTGTCTGGTATCACATTACATTGTAACTGTGATTCTAAGCCTATTACGTTTGATTTAATCACTTAGGCTTCAGGGCAGTTGTTTTACATTACGATGATTTGAAGTCTACACTCAAGTGGGAGGACAGGGTAGCTTCTGCCCATCTTAGCTGGGCTTTGCTGGTTGAATGCTTACTGTTGCTGTTCTTCTAAGTCTCTTTGTTATGGTTTAAGCACTTGGCGTCCAAACCAGTTATTTTACATTAGGAAGGTTTGTGGTGTAGACTTTTGTAGCAAGAGAGGGCAGCCTACACCCTTCTGAGCTGGGAATTGCTGGTTGAAGGCTTATTGTGTCTTTTATTCTGAAAGTGTCCTAGTTCTCATTTAAGTACTTGTGTTCCAGACCACTTATTTCACACTAGGAATGTCTGTTCTTTTTGTTGGAGTATTCTACTGGATTGCTGCTTTATTTAAAATGTTTATTCTGTTGTGATTGTGATTTTCTGCACTTTGGATTTCTAGGACTTCCGCATTTTATAATATAGATTCAATTCAGGTTTAAGAAATCTAGACTGTCTGGTATCATTGGAGTGCTAAAATGAGCCCTCTTATATTAAGAAAGTCACCCCTGCACCCTTGTGGCAGAACTATGCAGCCAAGAACCCATCTGTATTTGGGACTGCTTAAATAAGGCTCGCTGTTGGCCTTCCCCTTATTTTAATTGACAAAGCAGCTAATAAGAATGGCCCAAACAGTTCAAACAAACCCAGAAGTAGAAATAGTTTAACTTCACTTGTATGCAGGATTGTGTTTTGGAGTATTTGCAATCAGTTTACAATAGCTGCTCAGGGCTTGAACTGCTGCCCTGTGAGCAATTCAGGTGTGTATTGTGAAACAATGACACATTTTTGTAACCTTAGCCCTAGTGTGACGAGGGTGGACAGGATTAGGAATAAGTATATTAGAGGGTCAGCCCAGGTTGGAAGGTTTGGAGACAAAGCCAGAGAGGCAAGATTACGTTGGTTTGGACATGTGCTGAGGAGGGATGCAGAGTATATTGGGAAAAATATACTAAGGATGAAGCTGCCAGGTAATAGGAAAAGAAGAAGGCCTAAGATAAGGTTTATGGATGTGGTGAGAGAGGACATGCAGGTGGTTGATGTGACAGAGCATGATACAGAGGACAGGAAGAAATGGAAACAGATGATCTGCTGTGGCAACCCCTAATGCTAGCAGTCGAAAGAAAAGAAGAAGAAGCCCTCTATAGAATTTGTTAGTCTTACACCAAAACATGACCATCTAGCCCACTCAGCACTAGTTACTACAGTGTATACCATCCATAATGGATGGATAGTTTCCCACCATGTTTCCAAGAAGCTTAATGTATATGTGCATCTTGAGGAAACAGAGCAATTGCCTTAATCAGTTACTACTAAAACAAACGCTTTTTCACCTTCTTTACTCACCAAATAGTGGCTAATAGCCAAGCTATCTCTGTGTTATTCAACTCTTAAAGCAATTTAATATATTCCTAGTACAATGCTTATACTAAATTAGAAACTAATAGTATATATTCCCTGCAATAGCTTAAACCTGTTAGTGAGCCATTTATTTGTCACTGTCTGACTATTAATTTTTTGGCTGACTATTGGATCCTCTTCCTACCTGTGTAGCAAATTTAACCTAAGCATTTTGAACTATTTTATAGCTTTTCTGAGCTGTGTATTAGCATAATGTTATCTCAATAGCACTTTTTACTAGTCCTCTTTCTACCAATTTCCCCACTGCCTATCCCCATCCTGCTGTACCCTTCTTAGAACTAGTACAGGACAGGTAAAGTACTTGATTTACACTAAGTGTTACAGTGCTATAGCTTTGTTATCTCTTGAAATAGTTGCTAAAGATTGTATCATTTTATGCCCTGTTGTTCAAATTGATTACTGTGATGATTTTTTCCTGCTGAGTTTAATCATGGTACTGAATCTGTGTAAATATTTTTGTGTTGCTTTAGATGTCTAGCCAATGTTCTACATGCCTCACTATCTATTTCTCTCTCTATTTATATACCAGCTTTCATGTTCCTAAATTTCCTTGCACCTGACCAACTGAAAGTGCCCTGCTTGCTGTCCAAGGAACTAACTCTGTGCTAAGAACTTAACTACCAGCTCCCTGCATGACCATCACTGATAAAGACAGTGAAAGCATGTGTTGCTCAAGCTACTTGTGAAATTGTATCCAAAACGCTCCTTAAACATACTGCTAGATTAGGCAAGACCCTGGTCAGGTCAGCCAGCAACCAAACTACCTCCCTCTTCCACTATTCCTGTAACCCAACCTTATATTTTCCTCTTTTTCTCCACACCTCTCTCTCCCCATTTTTTCCCACTCTAGTTTATTTTCTTACCCTTCTCTCACACACCTTTTTATCTCCCTTCTCCCTTAACCTGATATCCCCTTACCTGACTTAATTAATGTAATGGAAGTGTCTTACCTCCAGGTAGCACTTCAGAAATAGCTTTTTTGTCCTTTTGTCTGCACATTTCTCCACCTTATCTCTGTAAAATAGGCATTCTGACCTTTATTATACACTCCTTCTTCTATCTCCCCTACTAAGTTCCTCTGCTTCTTTTGACTCACTGTTTCTCGATCTTCTCTGTCCTAAGGCATCTCACCTCACAGCCTACTCTTCTTATATCCTAATCTCCATTCTTCCCAAGCCTCCTGTCTCTCTGCCAAACCTCTTTCCTTCAGACTCACCTGCAGTCTCCTTACTGCACTGATTGTCTCTTATGACAAACTACTCCTTGGTCTCTTCCTGCTCCGTTTGCCCTGCGGGCTCACTCCACTCCCCTACCCTGCCCCCAATTCCCACCCATCCCAGCACTCCTACCTTTATTCCTCCCAGACCACACCTCCACAACACTTCCTCCATTCACAGCAATCAATCAATCACCTAACCCCACCTCCCACTTCTTCTCTCTACATACCAATAATACATTCATTCCTGTACCTACCAATTATCCCCACCTCTAATTTCTCCTCCAACAAATTAATCCCACTATGTCCACTTTCCCTACCCTACACCTATTCCACATACTTCTCTTCCTACTACTCTTCCCTTCTCTTACTACTGCCTATCTCCTAACCTCCTATGAGCAGCCATTAGACTACATCCCTCCCTTCCCCTCAAAAAACACTTCTACACCTCCTCCACAGACCTCACTAAACTTCCTTAACATCATACACAAACCTAGCTACCTTCTTCCTAAATATCATAGAATAGCACCCATCAAATATACTTATAAACATTTCATACTCCAACCTGACAATTTTAGTAAACATATTTTCCCTAAACACATAACATACCTTCACTTCCTACTAGATGGTGATATACATCCTAACCCTGGCCTAAACCAGACCCCCATCTTTGGCACATGTAATACAAACATCACTAGCTCCATAACCCCTTCAAAGCCTGCTTACTCTCTCCTCATAGCACACCTCAACATTCATAGTATTAACAATAAAATTCGTCATCTACACGCCCTCTTAGATGTCCACCAATTTGATCTTCTATGCTTATCTGACACTTGGCTAAAACCTACTTTTAAAGACAATGAAGTAACTCCGCCTGGTTATAATATCATTAGAAAAGACCACACTACCAAAAAGGGAGGAGGGGTCGCTATCCTATATAAACACAATCACCAAGTCAGCACTATAGACCTTAATCCACATCTAGACAATATAGCTGAATTACTAATCTCCAAATGTCAAATCCATCCATGCAAAGCAATAAATGTCCTTTGTTTATACCTGCCCCCTGGCAATAACATTAATACCCTTGAAAATATCCTTAACTGGACTTCTTTTAATCTCCCACAAGAAACCATAATCCTAGGAGATTTTAACATAGACTGGCAGTCCCGTAATAATGCTCTCCCTACCAACCATATAAACGTATTCGGCTTCTCACAATCTATCAATGTCCCCACCAGAATAAATAAACCCAACAACAAAGAAAGTACTGGACTGGATACTTACTAACAATCCTCATCAAACTTACAAAGTAGGAATCCTCCCTGATGACATAAGTGACCACACTCTCACATATATTATCAGATATAAAACTAGCCTAGCCTACCCTAACACTGTCAGAGCCGTACGTAACAAAAAGAAATTTAATCCTGAACTCTTCCAGACAGAACTTTCTCAAAGTAACTGGTCACCACTAAAATCTCTCCCACTGGACGAAGCAGTAGCCTATTTCAATACCACATTCTTAACCATTCTGAACTGCCATGCTCCAGAACGATCTGTTAGATGTAAATCCAAACCAGCCCCGTGGCTCTCTAATGATACTTGGCAAAAAATCCTTTTGAGAAACAAATCTTGGAGAAAATGGCGTTCCACTAAGAATCCATTAGATCACCAAACCTTTAGGCAACTAAGAAACAGTACAAAAAAAAGCCATCTTACTAGACAAAAAACATTCTACCTCCAAGTACAACAGACATATCATAATAAGCCTCAAAAGTTTTGGAACAGCATTAACAAACTTCTTTGCCCAGGACAATCTATTACTCCCAATCCACTATGCTCCAACCCTGACAATCCCAGGCATACTGCCAATGCTTTTAAGTCCTTCTTCACCAATACCATCCAAACTCTTGCCAGCCACCTAACTCCTGATACCTCTAATATTCCTATTTCATCCCCAATTACCCCCCCCCCTTATTTCAGTTACAACCCATCTCCACTTCCACTATATCCTCCCTACTCCAAAAACTAAAACCCACCACCCCTTCAGCTGACCAACTCCCTGCAAAATACCTTCAGAAAGGTGGTAATGCCATTGCCTACCCCATATCCATTCTGATCAATAGAACCATAAGTGAAGGTAATATCCCATCCATCTGGAAAATTTCCCACATTATTCCATTACACAAAGGTGGCAACTCTTATGACTTCTCTAACTTCTGTCCTATAGCTCTACTATCCCCTCTGGCAAAAATCATGGAAAAGTGTATCCATAAGAAACTTCTTCATCACCTTCTACAAAATGACTTATTAGCTAACTGTCAACATGGCTACAGACCATATCACAGTACTACCACTGCCCTGCTTTCATTCTCTGACTGTATTAACAAAAAACGGAACAAAAGTATTCCTTCCTCTGCAGTATTCCTTGATTTATCCAAAGCTTTTGACATGGTTAATCACCAACTCCTCTTACATATTATGAAATCTCTATCACTCGATTCCTTAGCCATCAGTTGGTTTAAATCTTACCTTGAAAGCAGACAGCAGGCAGTACTTTGGCGCAATAACCTTTCTAATCTCCTGCCCATCTCCCTTGGTGTGCTCAGGGTTCCATATTAGGTCCACTGCTATTTTCCATTTATATTAATGACCTTCAGTTAGTAATTTCACATACTACATGCATTCAATATGCAGATGATTCTACTATTATCTGCTCAGCTACTTCTCAAACTGAATTACATACCCTAACCCAGAAATCATTTAATACCTTCGAACAATGGTTCACTCACCGTTGCCTCCTTCTTAACCCAAAAAAAACTAAAATGCAACTCTTCTCACCAACCCGTAAGCCCCCCCCCCTACATTTCACACTCATCATATCTAATAATGGTACACTTATTTCCCCCGACCCAACTACTAAACTCCTAGGAATAACAATTGACAATAACCTCAACTTTGATATTCATATCAATAACACTATAAAAACAGTCAATAAAAAAACTAGGATCCCTCTATAGAATCAAACCCTTTCTAACAGCAGCAGCCAGGGCTGCCATAGCAAGAACTCACCTTATCTCTACTCTACTCTATGCCTCACCTATTTATACAAATATTTCTAAAAACAACCTCAACAAACTAGCAGTATCCTATAATAATATTGCTCGATTTGCTACTGCCTCTCCTTTCAGAACTCATCAGTGCCTTAATCTAAAACAACTTGGCTGGCTTGAGTTTCCACATCATCTACAATATCTCCAGCTTGCTATAGCCCCAAAATCTTCTCTCAACCAACAAATACACCAATACTCTTAAACCTTTTCACCCCTACAGCAATCCTAAAAACCTACGTTCATCTAACAAACTTCTTATTAACACTTGCAGATCTTACAACTCAGCAGGTGATACCCTGTTCTCTAATACTGTTGGAAAGTTATGGAATTCACTTCCTACTGAGCTCACTTCTCTGTCATCTCCTACACTATTTAAAAAGAAACTAAAATTATATCTCAATACACACTGGTTATGTTCCTGCACTAACCCTGACTAACTTTCCTACATCTCATCATTAACATCCTTACATCATTATGTATGTATATTTACTTTCTGTCTTGAATTTCGACAGTACCCCTTACTGTCCTTGCTAAGCTCATTTGAACTATTGATGTTAATATTGTTATAATGAATGCTCATCTATTGCTATTATGAAAAAAAAATAATTTTGTTTACTTTTCAAACGGCTACCACTTTCTAAATTCAGTTTTGTATGTATCTTTACTGTTACTTCCTTTTATATATTATATGGGAGTTTTATATTTGTATTTGTCTTGCATATGTCTTTGGAGCTTTTCTCCCCGGGCCTCTACTGAAAATGGACATGTATCCAGCTAGATTAGCCAGCCCGGTCAACAAATGTAAAATAAATAAAAATAAATAAATAAAAACTAATTCATGTGAGAACTGTATCTAAACTATGAATTTGGAACCAAGTCTCTCACATAACAACAAACCAGATACATGTTGTCAGCATATACAATTCACCTGTTGCACATAAGCTCACAACAGATAAACCCACATATGTGGAGGTACTTGCTAGACAACTAACTAAAGATCGGAGACCTGTCAGATGCAAATCTACTGCACACAGGGAAGACCCAACAGAATCCACTACACATAAAAATGCACACACCAGTGTCTCAGCCAGTAAGCCACTCGGGCAAAACACCTCAAAACCAAATGTATTGCTCATAAGCTACTTCATAGTGAGACACACAGATGTCCCTCTCCCCAAGCTGGACAAGGAGAAGGTCATAGCCAGCTGCCTGACAGGTGCCAGGGTCCATCAGATCATGCACACACTCAAGTCTCTCCACAAGTAGTGTTATGACTTTGTCATAGTCCATGTTGCAGTGAATGACTGGAGATGTATGTCACATTACTATATGAAGATATTTGCTTTTTAGGCAATGTCAGAAGTAAAGTCCCAACATAAAAGAATCCACCACAGACAAATGGAAGGTTATAGTGCTTAATGCAAAGAGTGTAAATCAGAAACTGCACTCACTGGAAGAACTCCTTATCTTGGAAGATGCCCATGTTTGTGCAGTCAGGCAGACATGGTTCAAGGCTGCAGACAGCCCCCTAGCTGTGCAGGGGTACAATACCTTACACATGTTCAGACATCAAAACGAGCATGAAAGAACCAAAGATGGAGGTGTATACATCTTTAGTAAAGACAAATACACTGCCAGACTGGTCAAAGAGTATGGCTCTGTAGCACTACTCCAAGTCCAACTAACTGAATGTAAACCCCCCTTCTATATCATTGATAGCAGCAGGTCCCCCACCCTGAACCACAAGGACCACTCTGCCTACTTGGACCTAACTGAGTCACTCATTAGACAGCCAAAGACCTTTTTCATGTGTGATTTCAACTATCCTTCCATTAGTTTGGAGTCGTATATCTGCACAAACACATTCACACTAAGGTTCCTGGACTTTGTTAATACACATGCTGTGTAACAGGTAGTCTGCACCCCCACAAGGGACTTGAATGTTCTAGACTTAGTACTGACCAACATAGTGGTTCTCTGCACTAATCCCTGTGTGTTGACACCCCTGGTCAGGACAGATTAAAATTCAGTCTCATTCATATTCACAATCATACCAAATATCGCCTGAAGAAGAGAAAGGATTAAACATTTCTCCAAAGCAAACTATAATCTTATAAATGATTACATAAATAGTTGCAACCCCCTACTACCACTGTCACTAATTACTGCTATACAGAGGTGTACACAAATGGCCTGTATAAGTAGCTATACAAATGTATAGAGTCAGCTGAACATGAACAGATCAAAACAAGTTCCTCACAGAAAACAAGCCATCCTAGTGGACATCAAGCATACATAGGTTATACAACAAATGGAAGAAAGTAATGTCTAAGAACAAGAGGGACCTGACTCAGCAAAGGAAGGACACTCTCCATAGCTTGGACAGGGAAATTACCTATCTTGAAAAGTCCTCTAAAACCATGTACAAATGTACAAACCTAAAGTAGCATCCCTAGCTTAAGGTAATCAGGGGGCATTCTTTAACTACGTCAGACATCTGAAAGTGAAGGTCCGGCTTTGTGCCCACCTAGTAGTGGATGGTACCACTCATACTGACCCTCAGGACATTGACAACTTGCTAAGAGCAAGTTTGGAGCAAACTTCACTTCCCAGTCCCCAACAGACATACCCCATGGTATACCTGTCACCAGACCTCTACCTATTAACTTCCTTTGAACCTAAGGTGACATTTGCCTAGGCTCCAGGCCAGTGTCTGATCCTGTCCTGCTGGGATGGTTGTATGTGCAATGATCTGATATAGATGATTACATAAGCATTGTCTGTTGAGCAAATGGTGATAAAAGTGTCCCACATGCTGGTGTAAAAGTATCTTTATAATGTCAAGTACCATCTGTCTCTCTCTCTCTCTCTCACACACATACACACACTTGACTGCAGTGACAACAGAGCCCCTACCTATCTAACATACAGACTACAGAACTATAGGCAAGTACCACAGCACATGTCAGACTTCTACATGTCTGCAGGTCAACTTATAGTGGATGCCATCAGCAGGCTATGTGGGAGTCAAGAGGTTGGAAGGGCTGCATGAAATGGATGCTTAGGATTCTGCAAGTATGAAAAGTCTAGCAAGTAACTGTAAGATAGCATATATACTCTGCTAAGAACACACACACACACACACACACACACACACACACACACACACACACACACACACCTGACTGCACTGAGAACAGAATTCCTACCTATTGAAGTATACAGGCTAGTGAACTAAGTACTTTGCACAAGAGCCATGACAAAAGTCTGTTTTTTATAAGCCTGCAGGTGAACTTATGGTAGATGACATCAGCAGGTCATGTGGTGGGGGCAGCAGCTTGTGAAGCCTGCATACGCACATAGATTTATAGGTTCATATGAGGCCAGTAGTGTAACTGTACAGTGTGATCTAGGTGTGCAGAAACCTAGCTGTGTAAAAACACAAGTACCCTTATTGAGCATAGTTGGATGTTTCAGTTTAGCAAAGCAAGGTTGTCAGCACGACTGACTGATCCTGTCCATGACATTATATATTCCACTTTGTAGTTTGGTTGGTATATGTGTGTAAGACGTACTGTGCCACCAGGATTTTATTGCTTGGTGGGTGGACAACACATGTATGTATTGTGAATATATGACGTATACTGAGAATGTTCCCTATAAAACTGATCATATGTACAGATGATTAGCTGAAATTGAACTGTCACCTCCAGAGAGAGAGAGAGGTAACAACAACATTATCATGTTGTATAGCCAATTGGACCAAATCAAGTGTGTCAAGAAGACATGTCTGTAACAGCGAGAGCTATGTATGGGACTTTTTTTTTAGACAGGTGCCCTATTTTTTTTAAGAGAGAGGGGAATGTTGAGGAAGAGGCACAGATATGTCTGAGGTAGGTAATTTGGTAAGGTAAGGACACAATTGCTGATAGACTGGACAGACAAGACAAGAGACAGGGACTGTGAAGAACACAAGAGGAGGGTGATCACCATGGTTAGGGTAAGGGTATGGAGCTTGCAAACCTATGGATGTCCAGTTGGATGACAGTGAGAATCAAATTCTCACTCACTGGACTGTCATCACTGTCACCATAATGCACCGATGGCTTCAGTGTCTGACATCTGCATCTCCTTTTGTTATTCAGTACAATGATGAAGAGCAGTGTCTCCATCTGCTGTAGGCATGTGGCCACAATGTGGCACACAATCCTATGCACCATCCCTGGCAGTTCTTCTCAGGTGATAAAAACACCCCTCTACCACTGCTAACAATGGAAACCACAGGTCCGTCTGGGGCAGAATTACCTGAGGGGCCAGGTAGTGCAGGGGCAGCACAAGGGATGATACCAGCTTGTGGCTAAGACATGCCAGGCCATTGTACCATTGCCAGTGGACTGTGGGCAGGCAATCCCATGGGTCAGGCCTACTCCAATGTGCTGTGGGGGAAAGAAAAAAAATAAAAAATAAGGGTTGGGGTTAGAGATTGCACAAGTTGTCTTATTTGCTTGTTTAGGCTGAGAAAGGCGGCCTTCCAGTTCTGGGTTTTGTTTTTGTAGACAGCAGCTTCTTTTGCTTACTGTATAACCTCATAATGAAAGGCATGTGTCTGTCCATGACAAGATAACAGTGTCCCACAGGCTGTTGTAAAAGGCTTATGGTAAAGTTCAACAACAGTTCATACACATACAAACCACCCCCCCAATTGATTGCAGTGAGACTAGAGCCTCAACCTATTTAAGTATACACATTATAGAACACCAGACTTAATGCAAGTGCCATGGCTCAAGTCTGACTTGGAGTGGGTCAGACAACACTTTATTGAATATGACATCAGCTATGTTAGTTTAGGACAAGATAACAGTATCCTACAGACTGCTGTAAAAGGCTCACTGTAAAGTCCAGGAACAGCTCACACACACACACAAACCTACCCCCCATTTGACTGCAGTGAGAATAGAACCTCTATCAGTCTAAATGCATACACGACAGAGCACAATACTTAACTTAAGCACCACGGCTCAAATCCAACTTGAAGTGGATTAGACAACACTTTATAGATGATATCAGCAGTGTCTGCTGAGGACAAGATAACAGTGTCCCACAAGCTGCTGTAAAAGGCTCACTGTAAAGTCCACCAACAGCTCACACTCACACACACACACACACACACACACACACACACACACACACACACACACACACACACACACACACACACACACACACACACACACACACACACACACACACACACACACACACACACACACACAAATCAACCCCAAGAATAGAACCCCTACCTATCTAAGTGCACACACAAATTAACACAGTACTTATCGCATGTGTCACGGTACAAATCTGATTTTGTCATGACTGCAGGGGAACTTGTAGTAGATGACAATGGCAGGCCATGTGGGAGACAAGGGTTTGGGACACCTGCATGAAATGGATGTGTAGCCTTATGCATGTCTGAAGAAACTGGCAAGCCATGCCATTGGAGAAGTAGCTGTGGGATACACATTTCTGCTTTGCTGTGTCGATTCACACACCCAGTTGACTGCAGTGAGAACAGAATTCCTACCTATCTAAGTATATAGATTACAGAACACAGTACTTAACACAAGTGCCATGACACAAGTCTGATTTTAACAGCAATGCAGGTGAACTTATAGTAGTTGCCATCGACAGGCCATGTGAGAGACAAGAGGATGGAAGACCTGCATGAAGGGGATGTGTAGGCTTGTGCTTGTCTCAAAAAACTGGCAAGCCATGCTACTGGAGAAGTAACTGTGGGATACACACTTCTGCTCTTCTTTGTAGACATACAAACAACTGCAGTGAGAATAGAACCCCTAACTAAGGACACAGAATACAGAACACAGTACTTATAACACACTCCATGACACAAGTCTGATTTTATTAGGACTGCAGGTGAACTTATAGTCGATGACATTGACAGGCCATGTGGGAGACAAGAGGTTGGGAGGCCTGCATAGGTACATTGCTTCAGAATGTCATTTGAGGCTAGTAGCCTAACAGCAGTAGGCTGTTTGGAAGCCTAGCTGTATAACAAAACAAGTACCCTTATTGAGAATACTTGGGTGTTTGAATTTTGCAGACCAAGGCTGTGATCACCACCAAGTGGTTCTGTCCATGACTGAGCACACAACATTACATAAAACACTTTGTGCTGTGGTTTACATATGTTTTGGAAAAATTAATAAGACTCCAGGAATGTAGTGCTTGGTTGATGTGGTCTGGGGGGAGACAAATGGATGTACTGTAAATAACATGTCTGGTGTCACATGTTAAGGCACTTTCTGTACAAATCTACCACTATTTACTTACTTACTGTACCAAGTTACTAAATAAAAGGATATGCCATAAAATTATTAAAGAACACACTCTAGGTTTAGGACTTAATTTGCAAATACAGCAGTTGACACACCTTTAGTTCAGGGCTGACTCTGTCTGATGATGAAAGCAGTACACTACCAATACATGGGGAGGTAAAGGTTGTGTGAGTTGCCCAGCATTAATTTTACTATATGAATTTGAGTAGGAGAAAGTTCGCAGGTTCCTAGGTGGTCAGTGAATGTGCTATGCGTTGTCTCTTAGCCAAAGCAAGGGCATACTGAGCACACATGCATTTTCCTACAGGGACAGTAGCTGGAGTATCCTCCTCAGAGTCCTCCTCTGACTGTGGCTATGGTGAAATAGACATTGGTGAGGGGATTTGTGTCCCTTACCCTTGTTGATTCTGCTGCAGCTGTTTTTATCAGGATCAGATTGTGGAGCATAGCACATACTGTGAATATTTTTGTACATGTGCATGAATTTTACTGCAGAGCTTCATCAGATATATCTAGGCACAAGAACAGTAACTTCAGAAGTCCAAACACATGTTCTATGATGTTTCTAGTTTGAGCAAGTGCCTCATTATGGCTTTCTTTCTTGGGTGTGTGTGCACTTCTGATGGGTGTCATCAGCCATGGTTCTAGGGCGTAGCCAGCATCCCCCAGTAAATGGCCCTGTGGGATGTCCCTCAAGTAAACATCAGGTACAGCTGTGATGTGTGCCAGATATGGGAGTCATGATAACTGCCAGGGTTGCCAGCACACACATTCAAGATAATTTCCTGGGCAATATACATGATGTTTCAGTTGATTGAGTGGTATCCCTTGCGGTTAATGTAAATTCTATCCTGCTCACCAGGTGGTGCCTTAATGTGAGCATGAGTGCAATCTATGGTATCCAGTAATTCAGGACTACACAGTAAAAGAGTTCCATATTGCTGGCCCTCTCTTCAAAAGTACAGAGAAAAATATATGCTCACTGGCATGTATGAGCATAGCATCCAGGATATGGTGAAGGATCCTGGAGGCTGATGCCTGTGACATACCCATCATGTCCCCAGTTGGTCTTTGAAAGGTACCAGTAGCTAATATTCTAAGTGATACACATACCTTAGTTTCTGCTGGGATGAGTTCCCCACAGATGGCTCTGGCTCTGCGTGAGGGCAGCAGAGCTCACCATGTTTTTTTAATGTGTTTCTGTCCACCCTATAGTGCTCTACAATCTCCAGCTCATATAGTACCTGAAAAGTTACACTGGGCCTGAACCCTCTTCTCCTTCTCTGCCTAGGCCTATTGTCAGCAATACCAGCAGCATTGGTTTCAGCCTCTACCACATGCAGATATGGAATAGTTGCAGCAGCCCCTAAAATTGTGTCAGTTAAAATTTCCTTGTCTCTACTACAGTGGGATTGCTGGATAAAGGAAAAAACAAGAAGTAGGCTACATGGCTACTTTATACATTGTTTAGTAGCTCCACCATGTTAGTTTGGTTGATTAACATGCAATTTGCTCATTTATGCTATAACTTGCATCTATGAAACACATCTGTTACTTGCTCATAATTGCACTATGCGCAGCTATGAGAAGCTGTATGCACCTCTGCACACCTTCTCATAAATAAGGTAAGCATAGGCAAAATTGCTCCGGAAATCGAATAAACATAGACCATAGAAAGTGAGGAATGGTCACACACCCTGTAGTTGAATCCAGAATCATCTATATTCCAGCCCTAACACATACATCTACTGCCACACGAATAGTTGCATAACAACACTGAGAAACCTGCTATCCATTCCTCTGTTTATCATTGTATTGCTAAACACTGCATTGTGTAAACAAAGACAAGAATTAAAAAAATAATTTTAAATTAATGCAGACAGATCTGATATATTTTAACAAGCAATAAAGAGGACGACACAGATCTTAGGAATTGTGCAGTGCTTGCATGCACTTTCACCCTTCACAGCCCTACATGTTCAACTCTGCAAGTGTAACCTGAAACACACCCTGATGTCTGCATTCCCTGTTGACATACATTCAACACAAACACTGTGGAAGTACCTACATGAAGTGAACATCCCTACGTGGTTACTCTTTTTTGTGATTCAACAATTCTAATCAGTTTTGACTTTATTTACATCTTCACTGGGCTGACAGCCTGAATCTGCATGGTTAGTAACCATGTAGGCAGGGAAACTGCATGGGATCCCAATGCTATAACAGAGGAATACTGTAATCCATCAGCTACATCCTGCATATGCTTACAGTATAATACTCTCTTTCATGGAGGTTTACACATTTTAGCAGCCTGCATTACTGAAAAGTATATTCTTCATTTGGGGTGGGGAAGCAAAGCTGCATTTATGTAATAGTACTTAAAATGACATTATTATGATTGTGACACAGATTTTCTAGCATCCACCCTGTGTAATTAGGTAAAATATGCATGGTTTTACATGTTAAGGGCAGTTGTATGCAAATGTAAGAGCTTTTATTTGCTCTCGTTTCTGTGTGGACTCATTTCCATGGCTGTATTGGAAAGCTTTGGAATACACGGCCAACACAAACATGGAGTCTACACGCTTGCTTTACAGCTTGTTACATCACTCCACCATGTTGGTTTGCTTCATTAGCATACAATTCAGCTATGCATGCTGTAATTTGCATGCTATAAATCTTTCTGTATCTGCGTATGTGTGAGTACTGCTGCATGCAGCTACATGGAGTTTACTGAATCTAAATGTTTTCGCACCCATGTGCACATGGTAAAAATTATCATGTAAGCTTTATTGAATCCCCCTGGATATTTATGACAATATAAATAAATATTACATGAACAACAACTAATTTATTTTTACCTGCACTAAATTGAGTTCAAATATCAATACATTTATATTTGGCATTGTGTAAGCTTCAAGGTGAAATATTTTACTACTTAGTATATACTATGATTTTAGAATTATTAATGCAGAAGGGGCGTGGCCAAGATGCCAAAGAGATAACAGCACTTTTTAGATGCTCTGCCTAATAGAAGTTTTTTTCTGACAGGATTTTTTCTTAATATTATTTTCAAAACATTTAATTTTTCTCTCACTTATACTTTTGGATATCGTGATTTATTTTTTCCACAAATAACTCAATTTTGCTGAACAGAAAGTGAGTTTTTTCTTGTCAGATGTACTGCTGCTGATTACAACAGACACTGTTAATCATGAGTCATTCAAAAGCTTCTCTCCAAGAAAGATCTATGAAGAAAGAACTACAAACAATAATTTCTAGTATTCAAGATATTTCCATGAAAATGGACAATTTAGAAAAAATAATGGAAAACATGAAGAAAGAAAATAAAAAACAGATTGATGAGTTGAAAGAGATAATTACAAGACACACAGATCAGATAGTAGAAATCGAAGAATCTCTAAATGAAATAGATGGACGACAACATGAAAATGATAACCAAATTGACTTCTTATTAAAGCAAAACACCCTACTTTCAGACAAGCTGGATGACTTAGAGTCAAGATCATGAAGAAATAATATTAAAATATATGGTATACCAGAAAAAATGGAAGGAAACAACATAACACAATTTTTAAATGACCGGTTACCCAAAACTCTAAACTTGCCTGAATCTCTTTCTTTTGGGATAGAGAGAGCTCATCGGTCTCTCTCAAATATGTCACTGTCAAAAAATCCTAATGCTTCAAGATCCATCATCATCAAAATTTTATCATCCCAGGACAAGGACTTAATTCTAAGGTCAGCCTGGTCAGGTAATCCTATACAAATAAATGGTCGAAACATAAAATTTGACAATGACTACACCTCTACTATAATTACCAAAAGAAAAGCCTGCATTCCTCTCATTAAAAATTTGAAGAAAGCAGAAATTAAAGCACAAATCATTTTTCCTGCCAGAATCAAGATTAATCTTTATGAAGGAACAAAAATATTTAATAACCTTGAAGATGCCGCTGAATATGTGAAAAAAAATAAGATACTGGAAAATGTTGAAGATATGGACAACTCCTTACCTAGCTTAAAAAGGCAGGCAACAACCGGTAAAATGTCTTCAAATGATAAAATAAGTAAGAAGCTCAAAGGGAAATAATATAAATGAAAAACTTCTATAATTCCTTCAACCATCGGAATATCCCCCTTTTTTTTTGCTGCATATTACCCTCTTCAGGGAAAAATAAATACTTTAAGGTAAAGTCATTATAACTTTTTTTTTTTTTTTTTTTTTTTTTTATTTATTTATGTATCTTTTTAGTTATTTATTAAACTAAAGATTTTAATCCTAGTACATTACATATTAAAAAAATAGGAACAAAGAAAACCTTTTATTATTTGATTTACATGAATGCTTATTAGTTTTGTCTGTTGTAAAAGCACAGTCAAGAAAACCAGGAGTCCTTCTCGTTAGTGCGTTATATGAGATAACACAATTTCTTTTCTGTCTGTTATCTCTATTCTTCTTATATGATATTGATTAAGTCTTTTTAGACCTAAAATGGTAATGGTTAGTAAAGTTTATGTTAGATACCTTAAAATTATTTGTAATGATTTATGGTCATGTTAAATCAAATGTGTCCTTGCTGGGAACGCTTCCAGCTGTGTTGGGGTGGTTTCATGTATATTTGGGAACTTTGCATCACTGATAGATGTGATGTGCAGACATATATGTTGTTAATGACTAATTTTCTTTGAAACCTTTGGGATGTCTATTTTCAAAAGAGTTGTGTTTCATGCGCTTAGTTCTGAGTTGATGATTTGGGGAAGCTTATAGATATGGAGGTCTGTGATTTAGAGAGAGAAATTGATTTCTCTTGTCAAATATAAGAACATTGTTTAACATCTCTTGTTTTATTCTTTTTCTTGCTTGGTTTCTCTCACGAGTATCTCGCGAACCTTTAGCATAAAGTTCAACTGATCTCACAGATCAAGCTTTTAACCACCAAATTTCAAGAGGCAAAAGAATGTCTCCACAAGAACTCTCAGTGATGCTCTCACCACACAGCAACAAGATGCTCTAATATGTATTTTAAAGAAACTTTTTCTTGACAGTTAAAATCCCATTGCATATTCATGAATCCAGAATCTGCCAGTTGGTCAAAAAACAGAACAACGGAACATTTAATGTCAGTATATATTTAGTAATTAATATGAATAAGCACAATTTGTTTTGTAAATAACTTGTAAAGTTAATAAGTTAAAAATGAAAAATGGTGTGGTAAGCATTACATTTCTGCATAAAATGCTTGGTGCTTGTGCACTGTTGCAGCCAGATTTTCGGGATTACAAAAGGCACATAGTTGCATACAGATGGCTGCCTGAAAATTTTCAGCCGGCTGATGATAGTTGCTGATAATGTCCAGAAGGTGTGTGTGGGTTTTAGAAGCAGCAGACTTTTTAAATTGCATGAAGTACCACCCTGGTGTCAGCTGTTGGCATCTTGATAGTAAGGAACATGTTAGTCATGTTGTCGGTCTTGTTGTGAGTCACCATTGAGTACCATGGTTTCATACGTGTTTTTGAACTGTATCAACTTGTGGTATATGCCATTTCCAAAGTCCCATAAATTATTTTGGTCATTGGTAGGAATTATGACTGGCATTTATAGTTAAACATAAGGACCTGTCGTTAAAATACAATGACATATACAACAGAACAAAAGTGGTTGCGGTAGTGTATAGATACCAAATATTTCTTAAAGGCATGCCATATATGCACAGACAGAACAGCAGAATACTCTATATGCATATGTGCATATGTGTATGTATGTGTGTCTGTGTGTGTGTGTGTGTGTGTGTGTGTGTGTGTGTGTGCGTATGTGTGAGATATCTGAATATTGGTATATATTCACATTGTCAAATGATTTGCATGGTGCAGATGTCTCATATACTATACCTGCTGATTAGCTTTTAATGGAAATAATTATATAAATGGGTACAGAAAAGGAGAGTTACATTTTTTATGTTCTTCATGTCTGCTCATTCGTGAAGTTATTACACCACTCTATAGTTGGTAAATGTGTTGGTTCGCTTTGGATTTCAGCACACTGGCTACGATTCATTCTGTGACTTTTATGGTATTATTTAGGTATTCAAATAGTGTGAATGAATAATATTCTAAAGCACAAAGTCTAATAAAGGTGCTTATTCATAATTAATTGGTGTTTATGTTGCTTTTCTATGTAACAATACTTCACGAAGCATATTCCCTACAGTAGCGCACTTTGAACACTGGATGGCAACAGCTGCAAAGGGACACAGCGAAAAACCGGCTGGTTTATTTTGTAACTGTTTATGTCAAAAGATAATCAGAGGAAATACATTAACTATGTGATGTTTAAAAGTGTAATGCTTTAGAATGTCAGAGTGCAGTGACTTCATTTTTCAACATTTTTTATCAAATCATCTATGGAGTCAATATTAATGTTCATTATTTAAAACTGTAATCTTCCTGTTGCTGGAAAGCAAAGTAATTGCTATGTCAATTCTGCCAGCTTTGTATAACTGCAAGTTTCACTAAACCACCTCTTTCTATTTTAGGGATTTTCCTAATATGAAGAAGTTATAATTAAAACAGGTGATTATATGTGCTGTGCAGGAAAGCAATGAGTTTGTGGGCTAAATACCAATGTGTTAGTTCATCCAGAACACATTGTCATAAAAATTGTTGTCATAAGTAAATGTTTTATTATGAACTCCATTTGTTCTCTATATGCCTTTCTTTCTTTTGTTAAGATATTTGATTATTTTGGTGTTCATTTATATCTTGACTATCTATCGTGTTATCATAACACACATTTTACTATTGTTTTGTAAGCAAACATTGATATTGTTGCGATACTACTGAAAAGTTCTTACATAATTTTATGTTTCATGACAGATTTTTATGTATGTATAGATATATATAATATATATATATATATATATATATATATATATATATATATATATATATATATATATATATATATATATATATACACACAGTTTGGATTCTTAGGTAAGTTATGATTTCATGCAGTGTGATAGCTAAATGTTTGCATTATTTAGTCTTGATATAAGGAGAGATGAAACGATATATCAAAATATATGCTCTGAGAAGTTTCCTTATTAATTTGAAAATTACAATACCTATGGTAGTTGATACTCCGCCCATCTTACAAAAGTCTAACACAATACTTCAGCTGCCCATGAGATGCTTATGATAAGGAAATGTTTAGATAAGCTTTGAGCATAACTTGAAGAAAAGACTAGAAGAAAAGAAAATAGATCTATAGGTTATATAATAGTTATCTTCTACATACTTTTAGAAGTAGGTAAAATAATATCTAAATTAAAGGTTTTTTGTTTTTGTTTTCTTTTAATAGATTTGCAATATGACAAAAAGATGAAAAAGAAGAAAAATTATAAGATAAAAGAATTCTCAAAGATATCTCATTATCATTAATATCTTTTAGAAATATAACCCAGAACTTTTCTGGTATATTTATCCCTATCTATTTATTTATTAATTTTTAACTTTTTAATTTTTTATTTTTTATTTTATATGTACAAGTACTCTAGTAATAGAAATGTTTGAACTCTAAGGTTGTGGTCTTAATTTAATTACTTAATAGACTCATAGTAACATTTATACATCTTGGAGAGTTAATAGGTTCCTAGTTTGTTGGTCTAACAATATATTAGATAGCTGCATTGGTGAATAGTAGTCTTGTGCACTAAGGATGATAGTGGGTGGTATTGATGATTTATTCATCAATCCAGGAACTAGATGTTTCATGGTTAGTTTTGTATATAGTTATGTTTTTATGTTCTCTCTATTTTATCCACTGTATAAGTCCAAAATAGTATATATTTTTCAAAAGTATAACTTAATTAATGTCTGTGTTTAAATGTTTATCTTTGAATGTAAATGGTCTTAACAACCCTACTAAGAGAGGAAAATTGGCTAAATATCTGGCTTATAATAAATCTGACATTGTATTTATGCAAGAAACACATATTATTCAGAAAGACCTAGGCAAAATATCTTTTAATGGATATAATATTCTAACCGAATCTCATTTCCAAACTAAGAGAAGAGGAACAATTATTTTATGGAAGAAATCTTTACTAATTCCTAAAATAATTGATACTTTCACTGATAAAAATGGCATGTTATGTTTAGTAGTATTGGAATTAAATAAGAAATATTTCACTTTAGCCAATGTCTATTGGTTACATGGTATTGATGCTAAATCAGCAAATAAATACTTGGAAATAATATCAGCAAAATCCAAAGGAGATATCATCATGGCAGGTGATTTTAATTGTATCTTATCAGTTAAAGATACTACTAAAAGTAGTAATGTTAAGATACAAGCCCCAGCTTAAAAAATTATTAGTTTTGTCTCGTTATATAATCTTAAAGATATGTATTTGATCAAAGAGCAGAGTTCTCTTAATTTTACACATTTTCTTATAGATATGGCACTCAGACAACCATTGATAAAGTGTTTATATCTGATAACTTAATACCTAAGACACATGATGTTTTCATCACTTCCTGCCCTCTGTCAGACCACAATGTCATATTAATATTAAACCAAATGATCCTATTCATTGGCAGAGGCTACCAGCTTATATTATTAACATAAAGGGATTTAAGGAATGGTGTATTAATGAATTGAATTATTTCCTTGAAATTAATAATACTATTGATACAAATAAAATAATTATTTGGGACTCTTTAAAGTCTTATCTATATGGGAAAATAAAAACCTGGTATCTTCATAAGAGGAAAGAATGGGACAAAGAATTATGCACCATACAATTGAAAACTGACACTTTAAAAATGAAACTACACCCTAAAGATGGGGTTCTAACATGGAATTAAAACAACTAAACCTTGACTATTTAGAAATCCTTAGTCATGAAGTAGAAATTAACCTAGAGAGATTAAAGTTGCAAATATATTACTCCAACCCCAAACATATGCGCAGATTAGCAGTTAAAGCAAAATAAAATGACTAACAATAGACATATAACAGAGATAATAGATAGTTCTAAACACAAATCAAAACACTTTTCAGATCTAAAAGAAATTTTGGAGATTTTTCGTTCCTGTCATGAATCCATGACTAAAACAAATCTAAACTTTACTAAAAGTAATTCAAAGGTAGATTTTTTAAGAAATAATATCAATAACAAACTTTCTAAGGAACAAAACAATAGATTACTTAAATCAATATCATTGATAGAAGTTAAAGACAGAATACAAAACCTTAAAATAATAAAGCCTTTGGTCTTGATGGTATAATAGATGAATTATATAAAATCTTCCCTGATAATGTTTTGAAAGTATTATTAATAGCACTTGAAGAATTTAGAATATGTGGTAAACGTTTTCCTTCATGGAAATATTCATTAATTTCTCCCATTCTAAAGCAGGGTAAAGATTCTAAACTTGTTTCCTCATATCGCCCCATTTCCTTGTTAAATATTGACTATAAAATATTCACTTCTATATTAGCTAATAGACTAAATCAAATGAAGCTGACTTTAATAAGCAATGATCAGGCAGGTTTTATATTAAACAGCAAAGTTCATGATAATATTTTTAGACTCCTAACATTAATAGATTTTTGCAAATAATAAAAAAAAGAACTTTCAGTCATTAGTCTAGACCTAGATAAAGCATTTGATTCTATTAATTGGACATATTTATACATGGTACTAGAAGAATTTAATTTTTCTTCTGATTTTATAGATTTATTAAAGAAACTATACGAATGTTCTATAGCTTATATTAAAATTGGTGCCTTTTTATCTGGTCCACTTAAAATACTAAAAGGCTTTAGACAAGGTTGGCTTTGTCTCCTTTATTATTTGCATTATCAATAGAACCCTTTGCCAATTTTATAAGAAACAATGTCAATATAAGAAGTTTTGAAGTGGATGCAAACTATTCCTCTAAAATTCTACTTTTTCCTGATGACATCTTAACAATTGGCAATATTGATTTATCGATTGACCATGTTATTAGATCATTAAAACTCTTCAAAGAGATCTCAAGTCTTAGTTTTAATCAGAATAAAACAGAAACTATTCTTATAAATAAAAAAATAAGTAACACCTTATCTATTCATAATAATTTAATTGGACTAATGACAAATTGAAATATCTAGGAATTTATATTCATACTAAATGGAAAGACACTATAAAAACAAATTATAAAATTTTATTGGAGCAAATTAGTGAGCATATTATTAAATGAAATAAAATGCTCATTACCATGGAAGAAAGATTATCCCTGACAAAGATGATTTTATACCAACAATTCTATTTTTTCTTCAATAACTAGTAGCTCCTCCTTCTAGGAAGCAACTAAAATATTTAAATTCTTTATTAATTAAATTTCTATGGCATTCTCAAAAACCAAGAATTAAATATGACTGGCACTATAAAAATTGGACTGATGGAGGAATTGCTTTTCCTAATCTTGAACTTTATGCAGATGCTGTTATTCTTAATTTAACAATGTATGGTTAAGCCCGAAATACTCTTCAATTTGAAAATATTTACATAAAGCAATCCTATTAAGTAATATTGAATCTGTAACTAAGGGTATAGAGTGCTCTGAAAATATTAAGTTTTTCATAGTAAGTAAAGAATTAATTTTTAATAATGAGGTGAAAAATTTAAAATTTATTCCTATAATTAATTACATCTTGCAAATTAAAAAAAAAAAAATAAATAAAAATCTACTAACTAATAATTTGCCATCTTAATGTTCCCAATAATCTTAACTAATGGTTGTTTGGACTCCTTTAACATGGCGAAAATAAAAATTATGAAAGAAAATGGTTTAATATTTTGGCACCAATTTTTAGGAGACAATAATATTCATGACATTACTTATCTCTTATATAGATATAATACCTCCCATAATAATTGGTTAAATATACAAATCTTTAGAGAGTTTATCCTAGCAGAATCCAGGAGATATCACTTTTCTGGTATAACAGACCTTCCCAAAAAGTTATCTATCCTTTTTGAATTTTCCCATTTAGGATATAATGTAGGTATTTCAATATCTAGATTTTAGAGTATTCTTAGATCTGATTTAACAATATCAGAAAACAATTTATGGAACTACATGATTAATTTCAATAACACACAATTATCAGAAAATGATAAAATATTAATTCTTAAATCTGTGCATTATACATCTTCATCTACATATTGGAAAATTTTTACTTGGAAATTTATCCATAGATGTTTTATTACACCACAAAAAGCCACTAGAATAAACAAGAAGGACTCTTGTAGATGTTGGAGATGTGATGAGCTATTGGATGCTGATTGGGCACATGTAGAATAGTAACACCATTTTGGACTGAGTTTAAAAACTTTATTAAAGCTTTGTGGTCAGACAGATGAGAAATTTCTAATTCTTTGTTGCTTTTTAATACACCAGTGCCAAGGTATGTTCCATTAAATCAAATGAAACGTCTTTGGATCCTTCTTGCTATAGCAAGAAAAATCATTACCAGAAACTGGAAATGTAGAAATATCCTCTCTTTTAATAACTTTATATCTCTTACTAAGATTATTTGTAGAAGGGAATTACAAACAGCTTTGTTACATACCTCAAATGTGTCTCATAAACAAATTGCATGGATAATGCTCAAAAGATTATTAGACAAAATGTAATCTTTATTGAAGAATTAGCAACTGTTTTGGACTCTGTATATAGTTTGTATATAGTTTGTATTAATATACTGTGTTTCATTACTTTTGAAATTTATGTTTGTTTGTGTCTTTCGGCTTTTCCCGGTTAGGAATCGCCACAGCAGAGCTCCGGTCCACTAATGATTGGCAGTAGATTTTTACGTATTGGCTTGCCGGGCCTAATGCACAAACTTCAAGGAAGGAATGCCCATTCACGCATGTCGCTACACAGAAGACGCTCTAACTGAGAATCGAATGGGCAACATCTAACTGTGAGGCGACAACGCTACCACAACACCACCACTGCAGTATTTGTTTTAATATTTGAAAACCAATAAAAACAATTAAAAAAAAATAATTATTAATGCAAATAAGAAATAATTGACACCAAGAGATGTCAGGAGAATGTAATTGCAAAAACACCTGGAGGCATCTCCTGGTTGTAATGAGTTAAGTCACCTAATGTTTGACACATCAGGTTTATTTATAAGCATTTCCAAAGTATTGCCCAACAGCCCATTTATGCTGCACTAACAAGTTCAGTAAAAGGGCAAAACAGCTGGTATTATTTGGCTTTTACTGGCTTGAATATACTAGAAGAAGTACTTAAAAAATAAAAAAAAAACAAATTATTGACATTCAGAAGGCATGTAGCTGAAAGATGATATGCTCTTATGGTGTCATTTTCATACATCCCCATGTACCTTTAATGCACAGTGAAGACTATCTTGGCTGGGCCTTTCTTGTAGGTTTTACTATGAAGTACTATACAGGCAGTATTGTTTCTTCACATCTTCTAGCCCTGAAGTCTGGACTGGACTCTACATACCCCATGTCCCTTACAGTCTTCCGTAATTTTCTAAGAATGCATTGTCATATATCTCTGCACACTCCTCATGTGCATTCAGTGTTTGTGTTCACTGTTTCCCTTGCCTGTTATTAAGCTATAAAACTTCCTGTGAGCTCTTGTCCTCTTCCTCTTCTGTATTCACTCATGGTCATGATTCAGAGCTATCCTGAAAACTTCTACCTACTCACTCAATATCAGACTGTGTTTCTATTTTTAAACTATTTGATATAGCTACATTTTCCAGGACAGCATATTTTATACTCTTTATACTCCCACATTGTTAATTGTTAATGGAATTCATGCTTACTATGTTACAAAGCAAAACAAGTATCTTAAAACAATACTGCTAGAAGATGCAACTTAGAGTTAAGAAGTACAATGTCGTATTCTGCTTTACAAGTAACCTGCTTAAAGTATTGTAAACTAGATATCCGTTTAGCTGGAGATATGTTGAATGACTTAAACTTTGAACTCTAAGATGAGTAAAAAAAATGCACCTCCACTTTTCCACCAAAAATCATATGTTGATACCATTCATTAAATCACTGTTGCAGAAACCTTATCTACAGGAGACATATCCTGCCAAGGAATGGATGGATGGCCTGCTTCTAAAGCTTTAGCACACCTTCCAGACAAATGTAACCTCTGTACATCTCAAGAACAATGGTATAAAATCAGTGGGTTAAGCACCAAACTCTTAGAATTTTTTTTTGCCCCTGTAGATCTCCCTGTTTTACCACTGTAGAGCTCCCTGTTGCAGCTTTGAGGGACTGACAGTCTGCTAGTGCTCCTTCAAAACTGGATAGATAAGTACTCCAACTTTACCATTTGAGTGAAGAAATGTTTACCTTTTCTGTCAAAATTTGTTCCTAAGAAGTTAAGGTTAGTGTTTTTAGTAATTGTCACTAAAAAATTTCCACTGATCTTACCTTTTTTAGTCAGGAGGTGCAGCACAATACTAAGGCTCTGTTACCTGCTTATCACTCTTTTTTGGCAGAGTGATAGACTTGAATCCCAGCTCCCTGGTCACCCACCCAATCTGCTAGAAGAGCAAAGTTATATAGGAGGTTTTAGCTTTGAATTTGGCTTCCTGTTTGCCTTGATGGCCAGTAAAGGACTCCACTGTGGCTGCATTGTTTTCATCAGGCCGCCCAACAGTTTTTCTCTGTCTGTCTGGTGCCTCTCCTTGGGTAGCCACTAAAGACTGAGAAGAAGGCATGTCCTCTGCGGCTTTTCAGTTTTCCTCTTCAGTCAAGGAAAATCTACTGTTGTCACCATTGAAGGAGGAAGTGGACATTGTTCCTTTGTGAAGTCTGAGGAGCTTGATTCCAGGGGAAAGTACCTTTCTTCTTGAGGGTATCCCAGGACAAGGAAACATAAAATTAGGCATTTTTGTTACTTGTATCCTGATCACCAAGGGCAGATGAGAAGGATTAGTTTTGGGTTTGCAAAGGTTTAGTTAAATAATTTCGATCTTTGTATTCTCAGTCTTCCTTTCATTTAAAAAGGAAACTATTTTCTTCTCTCTCTCATATTTTGATTCTCAGTCTGAGGACAGATAATTAGATTTAAAATATGTTTCTCATCTTCCTTTTCCACAAAATGGGGATTCTGACAAACGTTTTTCTTCAGATCCACCATCTGAAGAGTTGTCTTTTTCTGATACTATTGTTTTTATTTTTCTAGACTTGAGAATGCTTTCCTTGCAGACAGCAGTTTGTCTGGCAATCAGGCACCTGACTTTAGAAAATTTGATTATGTAAAGTTCCCCCGACCCAAACATTTATTTTTTCAAAGCCTTGATCAGAAATTGCAGTGATTTCTCTAACATAGCTATGTTCTGTCCAGTAGTATATGGCAGCTAGTTCTGTGCCTTCTGAAAAAAGTGGGAAAGCCTTTGCTGGGTTTGAGAAAATGGTATATACTTTCCTACTTAGCCTTCAGAATAAAGAATTGCCAGGCTGATATGTGCCAAGTTTCTGCTGGCTTTCTTTAACAATATAAGAATGTTAATTGCTGTCCTTTCCTCTTCAGAGATTTACATCTCTGAAGTATTTGATATCGTCCATGTCCCAGATAACTGAACACTCTCTATAATGTTCTAATGATGCTGTTGATGCTTTTTCTGGAACAGTTGTCACTGGGTGTTCTCAAAACTTACCAGAGGATGTCAAACATGAGCTCTTGAATGCTCTCCTGGATTAAGAGGAGTTATTTGGACCTTCTTCTACTGAGTTCTTTAAGCAATTTATGAAAGGTGAAAATTAATTCAGGTGGTTACCCAGATTCTTCAACTTTCCATGCAAAAACATAATAGCAATTTTCATTCCAGTTCAGGTTCCGGTTATATGAAACACAATAAAAACATCCCTGCAAGGCACAGGCAAACGCCATTTCAGAAAGCAATGGCAGAGAGATTCAGAAAAGAAAGAAGAGTCCACTAAAAACAAAGACAATCTAGAAAGAATAATAATTGACTGTTTGTGCCATCGTGTTTGCCCTCTCGCCACCCTGGCATTCCAATAAAGCTTTCCCAAAGGGTCTTCACTACCTTCCCTGGCAACAGATAACTTCAGACACATGGGTTATGATTGTAATTCAGAATGGCTACAATTAGCAGTGGGATTTTTCTCTTCCTTTTCAATAGAACCCCCTACAGCCATTCAAACAAACCTACCTGCTTCCTCCCGTCATAGATTTAAAACCTCTTCTCACAGATCAAGTAGGAAATGAATTTTCTTCAAGAATCTTTTTGGTCCCAAAGAAAGGAGGAACATAAGAGAACTCTGTACTAGACTTTTCTTTTCTAAACCTTCTTGGCAAAAATCACAAAATTCAAAATGTTCTTTCTACTTTCTACTGTCTCTCTTACCTCTCATTCCACGTCTCAGTTTTCTAGTAACTCTGGCTTTAAGAAATGTTTTTCATTACATTCCAGCTCTCAAAGATTTCAGATCTTTTGTACATGTTTCTATATCTGGTTTACATTTTCATTTTGTTGTATTTAGTTGATTGTCTTTTTTTTCACAAATTAAGGCCTAGATATCTGTAGTTCTACAGCATTTGAGTGAGTTATTATCCTGTGACCATAGCTCTCAACCTCTTAGAGCAAGACATCTGAATAAAGCCATGAATAAAAGTGGGAGAAAAGCCCAAAAATATTGACTATAAATATTGCTTTTAGAAAGTTGATAGAATAACAGGTCTTGCATTAGCATGAATTTCTTGATGGGTATGGAGTTGAATCTCAAATGTCTGTCATTTTTTTTAACTTCAATAAGAGCAGTAATGATGCCTCAGAAATGTAATAAAAGTGTTGGTAATGCATAAAGCAGATGAACAAAGAGCTTATACATAGTGTACCATATACATATGGCTTTCTCACATACTTTACCTGTCGTGTACTACATAAATAAAGTTTTGGGCCTGGGGCATGCACAACTGAGCCATACATATATACCCCAGAGATTCCACCTGTGTCCCTCTTGGACAGGAGCAATTGGTGATGATCATGGAAATAAGGATATTACTTGGCTAGACTTGTAAGGGCCCTTGAGCCATTAGCCTAGTAACTTCGTATGATCCTATGATCACACACACACACACATGTATATATCTATATCTATATATGTATATCTATAGGTAAAGAATCCAAGAATCCAGGGTAATAAAGGTTGCAAAACTTCTAAACACCGATTAAGCAAATCACAGGGGCAGTTTTCTGTCGGTTTGCAAGCTTTAGGATCACTTTTTAACTATTCAGCAACCAATAATAGCATTCTCATTACCAGGTCTCCAGACATAAACAAACCAGGTTCTGTTTAATGCACCTTAGCCAAACCCTGACTCTTTATTATATGCCTCGTCCATACATAAGAACCTAGCCTTTACTCCACCACATATCGCCTACTCAGAGGCGATCTCTGCCTAACATACAAAGCTATGTCAAACCCAGAGCTGTTGGACATGCTCCACTTAAAGAAATCCCAATCCCTCCGAGCTACATGCTCTAGGGACCTAAACCTTGTCACCACAATAAACAGAACATGCCGGAGGGATAGATTCCTCTCCCAGAGACTTCCCATACTCTGGAACAGACTACCTATCTATGTCAAACAGAGCTCCTCATTAGCACTCTTCAAGAAAAATCTTGATGATTGGATGGGTAATAGGAAATTCACCCTGAGGATCACTCATGTGGTTCTACTTGACAGGGGAAAAGGAAAATAATTTTCTTGGGTGGCGAAAGCCAGGGTACCTTTTTGGCTAGGCTTGTATAGGCCCTAGGGCCAATAGCCTAGTACCTACCTATGAACCTATGCACCTATAAGGTGTTTGCCAGCTAAGTCCTAAACATTTATAATAATCATGTGTTTGTCTGTGTGTATGTGTGTGTGTGTTTTGTGTGTATGTGTGTGTGTGTGTGTGTGTGTGTGTGTGTGTGTGTGTGTGTGTGTGTGTGTGTGTGTGTGCACATGCACCTCTGTGTGTGCCTGTGTATGTCTGTGTCTGTGTCTGTGAATGATAGTGTGCAGTGTGCGCATGTGGTGTGTGCGCGTGTGTGTGTGCGTGCATGTGTGCGTGCATGTTGTGTGTGTGTGTGTGTGTGTGTGTGTGTGTGTGTGTGTGTGTGTGTGTGTGTGTGTGTGTGTGTGTGTTAGAGTGAGAGTACATGTGCAAATTTGTGTATGCATGATACAATAACATAATCCACATAGAGTTCTTGTCTATCTCTGTCTCTGTATTTAACATCAAAAGTTCTTTGCTGATTTGTGTTTTAAAATACAGATAAAGAATAAGTCAGATGCCACTGCTTTGTCAGTTACAATTAATACCCCTTTTCACAATTCCACCTGTATTATCTTAGTATATTCATTGATTAATTACCTTATTACCATAATTTTCTTTTCTGTGCTAATGTCTCCACTCTTCCCTAATAACTTCACCAACCATGCCTGCATCTATGCCATTATTTTTTGTCATGGCATCTCTATCACTCCACTAATCTCCCTCTACACTAGCCTTACTATTTGCCACCAACCATTTCCTCCTTCTTGCCCATCTTCACATCCCAGCCTTACTATCTCCCACAGTTTCTTTCTTCTGTCCCACCTTCCTATCCTGGCTGTTTCACTATGTGTTTGCTACTCTTTTCTCCTTCATCAGTCATTAAGCCTCTCCTGTTTACCTCTGCATGTACCTTTTAGTTATCGCTGTTTCTGCACTGACTTAGACTCTTTTCTCTCTCATTCTTATACTGAAGGAACCGCTATCACTTACCGGCTTACACTACAGTCATATAGTTTGGACATACCTGTAGAGAATTCTATTGTAAATGCTGTATATTTTCTAACACCTCCCTGTCTTTGCAATCATCATTCTATTAGTAACTATGCTTCTGTACATTTTACTTCACTGTGATTCATGTAATCAAACTTCTATTTATTGTCTTGTATTGTATTGCTCTTCATTGCCCTTGTCATGCCCGAAAAGGCTTATTGGACAAGAACACCTACCCAGTTAGCTAATGTATGTATACATAAATATGTACATACATATGTGCATACAGGTTATTTTATACTTGACGTTTTCATTATCTGTTGACATGTAAGGTACATCTACTTAAAAAAAGGCATAGACAAATTTTTGAGATGAAACCATCAGTGGCAGATGATATGCATGTGGCAAAAAATGTGACTAATGCATACTATATTTTGAGGTTTTAAATGCATCATTTTACTGTTGCACAGCTTTTGTACTGGAATTCCATTTTTTTTTTTGGATGATATAATACTGACACCTGCGACAGTTTTAGTCACACTGACACCTGGTATAGTTTTAAATCCAGACAGGTCTTTTTGTTTGTCATGAAATTCTCAAGGATAATTAATTTGAAAAGGATGATCATTTAGTGACTACTAGACAAACCTGTTTCCCTGTAATGTTTCATGAGAAGCATCATTAAAATAAAGGCTTACCTCATTGCACAAAAATAGAACAGCTGCAATATGTCAGACAATAAAGCTTTGTGATTCACAGGGAAAATCTGGCAGAGTGGTGAATTAGTCAGACATGGATATCATCACCTGGTGACAGTTGTGTTGATGAGGTTGGTTATGTCACTTTGGATGATAAAGCTCGGCTGTTCTAGTAGTTGTAAAACATGTAAAATATATAACTTTCCAGCTGTTTGCACTTACTGCAGCATGGACAGCAATAGTTTCTGCCCACAAGTACAAATAGAAGTATGTCAGTTTGCTACTATTTCCATGTTCAAACTGCTTTCTTTACTATTATGAAAAATATGTATAATAAAAGCATGTGAGCATCACTATTAATGTACTATACAGCACAACAACAGATTTATAAAATATTAGTTAAACATAAAATATTAACTGTGTTTTTGCAAAATCGCATTGCATGCAGAAGCAGAACAGGGTAAGTGGTGACTTGCTATTTACTTTATCTGTTATCTGTATTGCTATGCCTACAACATGCATAAAACTCACTTTATCTCCATTGTCTTCTTTAGTTAGTAAGGGCCACTGCAATGCTGAATGAGGCTGTCTATGTGTGAATGTTGAGCCTCTTTGCTAAGTGCTATATCTCCATTATCTCATATCTGCTATGCTCATTCTATATCACATTATTTTCTGTAACACATTTAGCATTTTACTAGTCCCTGTTGTCTTTATACACTATGGAAACGGTTCTTACCAAGTTTTGACCAGCCACAAGTGAGCAGTGGCCTTTTTATTTTCTCCATCCTGTCTGCCCTTAGTATCCCATAATATAATACAGGTGGATGCTAGGAGAATCTCTCCTCCCTAAGGTAGATTTGTCTTTCTGAGTTCCCATTCTTTTTTAAGTGAGTGATCTGGCATCAGTTCCTCATTTCCAGCCCTCTCTGGCATGCTGTGCCAGCATCCATGTTCACTTCTCAAATTCAGGTCAGATGGAGTACAGCCTTGGCTCATCCCTCTGTGAATGGGTATGGACCAACAAAGTGGGGCATGATGAGGATTCATTCCCACACATAAGACAAGAAATGAGAACCAACTCTCAAATTATAAAACAGGTACTCTTGATATTGCAATTGGAAAATGTATAAGGCAATGGATTATACAGCTACTCAATTAAGCCTTTCCGTGTTTTGAATAGACACAGTATTAAGGCTTAGTTGTTGGTGTTGCTCTATCTACAGCAGTAAACCATTAATTCTGTAGGTCATTTCCGGAGGTCATATAAGGAAAAGGACTTTAAGCTGCTGGAAGGTATCCAGAAGAAAGCTACTGACAGACCTATGCAATGAAGTGGAAGGAATATAACCAGAGGCTATAATCTACATCTCATATTAAACCAGAAAAAAAGAGATATAATATTGGTGCATACAGTTGCGTCACAGAGATGTGGTGGAATCATAGGGTCATTCTGAATTAACACCGATGAAGAATTCTGAGTGGCTTGAAAGCTTTGTTGTTTTCTAATAAACGTATTCTAATGGTTGGACCAGTGGTTTATTGCTTTTGATATTGCTTTTTTTGTCATTTTGGTCCTTTAGGCCACCTTTCTGCCTTTTACTTCTGAGTTCTGAGTTAACACAGGCAGCAGAATAAAGGGACTAACTTCTTCGTAGGTTTTTGAAGAAAGTTATCACAGGCAGGGTTCTGGACACAGAGAATGTTCTACAAAACAGAATGGTGGGGAGTGAAACCACAGAGACTTTCAGCAGAGCAGGAGCAAGAGTAAAAAGGTGAATGCGTAAGATAGGGAAGGAGGCTATTTAGTTGTGCACAACCATTGAAGAATGTAGGAGACTGACACTGAATCAAGACAGGTGATGACAGTTGATTCATTACACCAACTCAGTGTTAAAATAGAAAAAAAATGAGGCTGATGATCTGGAGTATGAAAGGAGGAAGTTACATTGGAAAGGTGAATAGGTGACAGATGAAGTCTTGAGGAACAGGTTTTGAGACCAGCTCTGTTCACCACTGTCCTAAATGGCAATCCCATAAGGAATAATATTTTAATTGCCAAACATACTGTTGATGTCACAGACTTACCTGCAGTATACTCCGTCATGTCATGGCATGCACATCAGATGTATTTGGATACCAAAGCAGCTTCTATGCTTGACTTTATTGCCTGGAAGGCTGAATAACTGTAGGTTCTACTACTCCACCTGGCATTTTGATTGATTTATCAGTGCTGAACACAATAGCCTTTGGAGTTATACCCTTGAGGTAATAACCTTTGCATTGGAAATTAAACTGAGGTACCTTCAACCTGAGGTGTTGCTGGCTTAGCTGAATGTTAAGATCTCAAGGCACTTATGTAAAAAAGTAATTTTTATACACATAAAATACATACTTAAATAATATAGCATCATCCTTAATACTAAAAATGTCATGGAAAAATCATAACAACATAAAATACATAAAAAAGTGATAATAAAAAGTAATAAAACAAGGCAAAACATTTTACCACATATCTAAGTAGTTCATTAGCCTCATCTATTTGATATAGTCCTTTAATTAGCACAACCTTTAGCTATTATATGAGTCAGTGTTCATTTAAACACTTTTTGAAAAAGAAAAAACACTCATATCCTTCATAACATAATTTAAATAAAATGAACATTTACTTTTCCTCACAGTATATTTGGATTCAAATAATAAAAGTGAGAAACAGAAAACTGTCCATGATAACAATCCCATTCAAAATGTGTTCATAGGGTTAATACTGTGAGCATTAATAAATGTCAGAAAATTCATCCTGAATGGGAAAAATAAAATGGTACACAACAGATGCTACTATGCCATACTTATTTGAAAGTCAAACTTTATCTTCCATCTTTGCAAGCAACCCAAACTTCTGCCAAAAAAATCACATGCCAGACATACCTAGTGACACTTTCTTTTTTTAATTGTTTTTATTGTTTTTCAAATATTAAAACAATTACATCAATTTCACAAGTAATGAAACACAGTGTATTAATACAAACTATATACAAACTATATACAGAGTCCAAAATAGTTGCAATGTCTTCAATAAAGATTACATTTTGTCTAATAATCTTTTGAGCTTTATCCATGCAATTTGTTTACGAGTCACATTTAAGGTACGTAACAAAGCTGTTTGTAATTCCCTACTACAAATAATCTTAGTAAGAGATATACATTCATTAAAAGAGAGGATATTTTTACATTTCCAGTTTCAGGTAATGATTTTTCTTGCTATAGCAAGAAGGGTCCCAAGAAGTTTCATTTGATTTAATGGAACATACCTTGGCATTGGTGCATTAAAAATCAACAAAGAATTAGAAATTTCACATCTGTCTGACCACAAAGTTTTAATAAAGTTTTTAAACTCAGTCCAAAATGGTGTTACTATTCTACATTCTAGAAACATATGTGCCCAATCTAGCATCCAAAAGCTCATCACATCTCCAACATCTACAAGAGTCCTTCTTGTTTATTCTAGTGGCTTTTTGAGGTGTAATAAAACTTCTATGGATACATTTCCAAGTGAAAAATTTCCAATATGTAGATGAAGATGTATAATGTACAGATTTAAGAATTAATATTTTATCATTTTCTGATAATTGTGTGTTATTGAAATTAATCATGTAGTTCCATAAATTGTTTTCTGATATTGTTAAATCAGATCTAAGAATACTCTAAAATCTAGATATTGAAATACCTACATTATATCTTAAATGGGAAAATTCAAAAAGGAAAGATAACTTTTTGGGAAGGTCTGTTATACCAGAAAAGTGATATCTCCTGGATTCTGCTAGGATAAACTCTCTAAAGATTTGTATATTTAACCAATTATTATGGGAGGTATTATATCTATATAAGAGATAAGTAATGTCATGAATATTACTGTCTCCTAAAAATTGGTGCCAAAATATTAAACCATTTTCTTCCATAATTTTTATTTTTGACATGCTAAAGGAGTCCAAACAACCATTAGTTAAGATTATTGGGAAGATTAAGATGGACAAATTATTAATTAGTAGGTTTTTATTTATTACTTTTTTAAAATTTTGCAAGAAATAATTAATTATAGGAATAGACTTAAAATTTTTCACCTCACTATTAAAAAAGAATTCTTTAATTACTATGAAAAACTTAATATTTTCAGAGCAGTCTATACCCTTAATTACAGATTCAATATTACTTAATAGGATTGCTTTATGTAAATATTTCCAATTTGAAGAGTATTCCAGGCATAACCATAAACTTGTTATATTAAGAGTAATAGCATCTGCATAAAGTTCAAGATTAGGAAAAGCAATTCCTCCTTCAGTCCAATTTTTATAGTGTCAAGTCATATTTAATTCTCGGTTTTTGAGGATGCCATAGAAATTTAATTAATAAAGAATTTAAATATTTTAGTTGCTTCCTAGAAGGAGGAGCTACTAGCGCTTGAAGAAAAAATAGAATTTTTGGTAATAAAATAATCTTTATCAGGGATAATCTTTCTTCCATGGTAAGGAGCATTTTATTCCATTTAATAATATGCTCTTTAATTTGCTCCAACAAAATGTTATAATTTATTTTTATAGTGTCTTTCCATTTAGTATGAATATAAATCCCTAGATATTTTGATTTGTCATTAGTCCAATTAAAATTATTATGAATAGATAAGGTGTTACTTAATTTTTTATTTATAAGAATAGTTTCTGTTTTATTCTGATTAAAACTAAGACTTGAGATCCCTTCAAAGAGTTTTAATGATCTAATAACATGGTCGATCGATAAATCAATATTGCCAATTGTTAATAAGATGTCAGCAAAAAGTAGAATTTTAGAGGAATAGTTTGCATCCACTTCAAAACTTCTTATATTGACACTGTTTCTTATAAAATTAGCAAAGGGTTTTATTGATAATGCAAATAATAAAGGAGACAGAGGGCTACCTTGTCTAGTGCCGTTTGGTATTTTAAGTGGACCAGATAAAAAGGCACCAATTTTAATATAAGCTATAGAACATTCGTATAGTTTCTTTAATAAATCTATAAAATCAAAAGACAATTAAATTCTTCTAGTACCATGTATAAATATGTCCAATTAATAGAATCAAATACTTTATCTAGGTCTAGGCTAATGATTGAAAGTTCTTTTTTTTATTATTTGCAAAATCTATTAATGTTAGGAGTCTAAAAATATTATCATGAACTTTTCTGTTTAATATAAAACCTGCCTGATCATTGTTTATTAAAGTCGGCATCATTTGATTTAGTCTATTAGCTAATATAGAAGTGAATATTTTATAGTCAATATTTAACAAGGAAATGGGGTGATATGAGGAAACAAGTTTAGAATCTTTACCCTGCTTTAGAATGGGAGAAATTAATAAATATTTCCATGAAGGAAAAAGTTTACCACATATTCAAAATTCTTCAAGTGGTTTTACTAATACGTTCAAAACATTATCAGGGAAGATTTTATATAATTCACCTATTATACCATCAAGACCAGGGACTTTATTATTTTTAAGGTTTTGTATTCTGTCTTTAATTTCTATCAATGATATTGATTTAAGTAATCTATTGTTTTGTTCCTTAGAAAGTTTGTTATTGATACTATTTCTTAAAAATTCTACTTTTGAATTACTTTTAATAAAGTTTAGATTTGTTTTATTCATGGATTCATGATAGGAATGAAAAATCGACAAAATTTCTTTTAGATCTGAAAAGTGTTTTGATTTGTGTTTAGAAGTATCTATTATCTCTGTTATATGTCTATTTTTAGCAATTGTTTTGCTTTAACTGCTAATCTGTGCATATGTTTGGGGTTGGAGGAATATGTTTGCAATTTTTATCTCTCTAGATTAATTGCTACTTTATGACTAAAGATTTCTAAATAGTCAAGGTTTAGTTGTTTTAATTCCAAGTTAGAACCCATATCTTTAGGGTGTAGTTTCATTTTTAAAGTGTCAATTTTCAATTGTATGGCAAATAATTCTTTGTTCCATTTTTTCCTCTTATGAAGATACCAGGTTTTTATTTTCCCATATAGATAAGACTTTAAAGAGTCCCAAATAATGATTTTATTTGTATCAATAGTATTATTAATTTTAAGGAAATAATTCAATTCATTAATACACCGTTCCTTAAATCCCTTCATCTTAATAATATAAGCTGGTAGCCTCTGCCAATGAATAAGATCATTTGGTTTAATATTAATTTTAAATATTATGGCATTGTGGTCTGACAGAGGGCAGAAAGTGATGAAAACATTATGTGTCTTAGGTATTAATTTATCAGATATAAACACTTTATCAATTGTTGTCTGAGTGCCATATCTATAAGAGAAATGTGTAAAATTAAGAGAACTCTGTTCTTTGATCACATATATATCTTTAAGATTATATAACGAGACAAAAATAATAGATTTTTTAGCTGGGGATTGTATCTTAACATTGCTACTTTTAGTAGTTTCTCTAATTGATAAGATACAATTAAAATTGCCTGCCATGATGATATCTCTTTTGGATTTTGCTGATATTATTTCCAAGTATTTATTTGTCAATTTAGCACCAATACCAGGTAACCAATAGACATTGGCTAAAGTGAAATATTTCTTATTTAATTCCAATACTACTAAACATAACATGCCATTTTTATCAGTGAAAGTATCAATTATTTTAGGAATTGGTAAATATTTCTTCCAATAAATCATTGTTCCTCTTCTCTTAGTTTGGAAATGAGATTCGGTTAGAATATTATATCCATTAAAAGATATTTTGCCTAAGTATTTCTGAATAATATGTATTTCTTGCATAAATACAATATCAGCTTTATTAGAATCCAGATATTAAGCCAATTTTCTTCTCTTAGTAGGGTTGTTAAGATCATTTACATTCAAAGATAAATATTTAAACACAGACATTAATTAAGTTATACTTTTGACAAATATATACTGTTTTGGACTTATACAGTGGATAAAAGTCAGATATTATAAAAACATATCTATATACAAAACTAACCATGAAATATCTAGTTCCTGTATTGATGAATAAATCATCAATACCACCCGCTATCATCCTTAGGGCACAAGACTACTATTCAGCAATGCAGCTACCTAATATATTATTAGACCAACAAACTAGGAACCTATTAACTCTCCAAGATGTATAAATGTTACTATGAGTCTATTAAGTAATTAAATTAAGACCACAACCTTAGAGTTCAAACATTTCTATTTCTAAAGTACTTGTACATATAACATAAAATAAAAAAAAATTTAAAGTAAAAAAATTAATAAATAAATAGATAGGGATAAATATACCAGAAAAGTTATGGGTTATATTTCTAAAAGATATTAATAATAATGAGATATCTTTGAGAATTCTTTTATCTTATAATTTTTCTTCTTTTTCATCTTTTTAATATATTTCAAATCTATTAAAAGAAAACAAAAACAAAAAAAAAACCTTCATTTAGATATTATTTTACATACTTCTAAAATTATGTAGGAGATTATTATATAACCTCTAGATCTATTTTCTTTTCTTCTAGTCTTTTCTTCAAGTTATGCTCGAAGCTTATCTAAACATTTCCTTATCATAAGCATCTCTTGGGCAGCTGAAGTATTGTGTTAGACTTTTGTAAGATGGGCGGAGTATCAACTACCATAGGTATTGTAATTTTCAAATTAATAAGGAAACTTCTCAGAGCATATATTTTGATATATTGTTTCATCTCTTCTTATGCCAAGACTAAATAATACAAACATTTAACTATCATACTGCATGAAATCATAACTTACCTAACTAAGAATCCAAACTGTATGTATATATATATATATATATATATATATATATATATATATATATATATATATATATATATATATATGCATAAAAACCTGTCACGAAACATAAAATTATGTAAGACCTTTTCAGTAGTATCACAACAACATCAATATTTGCACAATACTAAGATGTGTGTTATGATAACTAGATAGATAGTCAAGATATAAATGAACACCAAAATAATCAAATATCTTAACAAGAGAAAGAAAGGCGTCTAGAGAACCAATGGAGCTCAAAATAAAACATTGACTTAGGACAAAAATTTTTATGACAATGTGTTCTGGATGAACTAACATATTGATATTTAGCCCACGAACTCATTGCTTTCCTGAACAGCATATATAATCACCTGTTTTAATTATAACTTCTTCATATTAGGAAAAATCCTAGAATAGAAAGAGGTGGTTTAGTGAAACTTGCAGTTATACAAAGCTGGCAGAATTGACATAATTACTTTGCTTTCCAGCGACAGGAAGATTACAATTTTAAATAATGAACATTAATATTGACTCCATAGATGATTTAATAAAAAATGTTGAAAAATGAAGTCATTGCACTCTGACATTCTAAAGCATTACACTTTTAAACATCACATAGTTAATGTATTTTCTCTGATTATCTTTTGAGATAAACAGTTACAAAATAAACCAGCTGGTGTTTTCGCTGTGTCCCTTTGCAGCTGTTGCCATCTAGTGTTCAAAGTGCGCCACTGTAGGAGATATGCTTCGTGAAGTATTGTTACATAGAAAAGCAACATAAACATCAATTAATTATGAAAAAATGTGTAAAATGGAGCAAGTGGCTCCAAAATAAACTAAAACCAAGAAAAAGTGTCACTGTCCACAGGCGCAAATAAATCCAGTCCCTTGGATGTGAAAATAACGATTTATTGAGTAATCCACAAGATGCAACAAGAAAAACAATAGAACGCTCTCACAACGTTTTCATCGTCCACTTTATCAATATACAAACAATTAAAATGTAGAACTTCTTATATATCCCACAGTTTCCCTCCAAAAACCAATCATTCAATTATTCAATAAATGCAATTTGTTTGGAAAAACAGCATAAGTTGCATAAAATCCTGTGTGACATGAATTAATGTGTGGATAATAACTTTTGGACTTTTTCTAAAAACTGACTAAATAGTCATAATTCAATATTGTTTTCTCTAGATAGTGAATATAGTGGTGTGTATACATTCTAAGTAAATAATAAGTGGGGTAAAGTAAAACCATCATAAGAGTGGAAGAACAATCATTCTAAAAGTAAGTAATTTATTAAGCATTATTTATTAACAAGATAAATTTTACTATTATGAATTTTTTTATATATTTTACTACATTTCAAGTACTTTTAATCATTGAAATAAATGAACTCTACAGATTTGTTATTTGTGACCTGACCACTAGATGGAGCCATTACTTTTAGAATGATTGTTCTTCCACTCTTATGATGGTTTTACTTTACCCCACTTATTATTTACTTAGAATGTATACACACCACTATATTCACTATCTAGAGAAAACAATACTGAATTATGACTATTTAGTCAGTTTTTAGAAAAAGTCAAAAAGTTATTATCCACACATTAATTCATGTCACACAGGATTTTATGCAACTTATGCTGTTTTTCCAAATGAATTGCATTTATTGAATAATTGAATGATTGTTTTTTGGAGGGAAACTGTGGGATATATAAGAAGTTCTACATTTTAATTGTTTGTATATTGATAAAGTGGACGACGAAAACGTTGTGAGAGCGTTCTATTGTTTTTCTTGTTGCATCTTGTGGATTACTCAATAAATCGCACATCCAAGGGACTGGATTTATCTGCGCCTGTGGATAGTGACGCTTTTTCTTGGTATCAATTAATTATGAATAAGCACCTTTATTAGACTTTATGCTTTAGAATATTATTCATTCACACTATTTGAATACCTAAATAATACCATAAAAGCAACAGAATGAATCGTAGCCAGTGTGCTGAAATCCAAAGTGAACCAGCACATTTACCAACTATAATAACTGTAATAACTTACTGCGGTGGTGGTGCTGCGGTAGCGTTGTTGCCTCCTAGCAAGACATTGTCCCGTTCAATTCTCAGCTAGAGCGTCTTCTGTGTGGAGGCATACGTGAATGGGGCGTGCCTTCATTGAAGGTTGTGTGTCAGGGCTGGTAACCCGGTACGTAAACATTCACTACCAATCATTAGCGTACTCGAGTTCCGCTGTGGCGACCCCTAACCGGGAAAAGCCGAAAGACACAAAGAGTGGTGTAATAACTTCAAGAATGAGCAGACATGAAGAACAGAAAAAATATAACACTCCATTTCTGTACCCATTTATATAATTATTTTCATTAAAAGCCAGTCAGCGAGTGTATTATATGAGACAACATCTGCACCATGCAAATCATTTGACAGTGTGAATATATACCAATATTCAGATATCTCACACATACGCACATACACAGACACACATACATGCACATACACATACACACACACACACATACACATATAGAGTATTCTGCTGTTCTGTCTGTGCATATATGGCATGCTTTTAAGAAATATTTGGTACCTATGCACTACCGCAACCACTTTTGTTCCATTGTATATGTCATTGTGTTTTAACAACAGGTCCTTATGTTTAACTAAAAATGCCAATTATAATTCCTCCCAATGACCAAAACAATTAATGGGACTTCAGGAAATGGCATATACCACAAGTTGATACAGTTCAAAAACACGTGTGAAACCATGGTACTCAGTGGTGACTCACAACAAGACAGACAACATGACTAACATGTTCCTTACTATCTAGAAGCCAACAGCTGATACCAAAGTGGTACCTCATGCAATTTAAAAAGTCTGCTGCTTCTGAAACCCACACACACCTTCCGGACATTATCAGCAACTACCATAAGCCGGCTGAAAATTTTCAGGCAGCCATCTGTATGCGACTATGTGCCTTTCGTAATCCTGAAAATCTGGCTGCAACAGTACACAAGCACAAAGCATTTTATGCAGAAATGTAATGCTTACCACACCATTTTTCATTTTTAACTTATTAACTTTACAAGTTATTTACAAAATAAATTGTGCTTATTCATATTAATTACTAAATATATACTGACATTAAATGTTCTCTTTTTTGACCAACTGGCAGATTCTGGATTCATGAATATGCAACGGGATTTTAACAGTCAAGAAAAGGTTTCTTTAAAATACATATTAGAGCATCTTGTGGCTGCGTGGTGAGAGCATCACTGAGACTTCTCGTGGAGACATTCTTTTGCCTCTTGAAATTTGGAGGTTAAAAGGTTGATCTGTGAGATCAGTTGAACGTTATGCTAAATGTTCATGAGATACTCATGAGAGAAACCAAGCAAAAAAAGAATAAAACAAGAGATGTTAAACAATGTTCTTATATTTGACAAGAGAAATCAATTTCTCTCTCTAAATCACAGACCTCCATATCTATAAGCTTCCCCAAATCATCAACTCAGAACTAAGCGCAAGAAATTCAACTCTTTTGAAATTAGACATCCCAAAGGTTTCAAAGAAATGTAGTCATTAACAACATATGTGTCTGCACATCACATCTATCAGGGACGCAAAGTTCCCAAATATACATGAAAGCACCCCAACACAGCTAGAAGCATTCCCAGCAAGGACACATTTGATTTAACATGACCATAAATCATTACAAATAATTTTAAGGTATCTAACATAAACTTTACTAACCATTACCATTTTATGTCTAAAAAGACTTAATCAATATCATATAAGAAGAATACAGATAACGGACAGAAAAGAAATCGTGTTATCTCATATAACGCATTAACGAGAAGGACTCCCTGTTCTCTTGACTGCGCTTTTACAACAGACAAAACTAAATGTAAATCAAAAATACCTATTTTGTAATATGTAATGTACTATGTAATATGTAATGTACTTGGATTAAAATATTTAGTTTAATAAATAACTAAAACGATAAATAAATAAATAAATAAAAAATTATAATGACTTTACCTTAAAGTATTTATTTTTCCCTGAAGAGGGTAATATGCAGCAAAAAAAGGGATGTTCCGATGGTTGAAGGAATTATAGAAGTTTTTCATTTATATTATTTCCTTTTGAGCTTCTTACTTATTTTATCATTTGAAGACATTTTGCTGTCCATATCTTCAACATTTTCCAGTATTTTATTTTTTTCACACATTCAGAGACATCTTCGAGGTTATTAAATATTTTGTCCCTTCAGAAAGATCAGTCTTGATTCTGGCAGGAAAAATGATTTGTGCTTTAATTTCTGCTTTCTTCAAACTTTTAATGAGGGGAATGCAGGCTTTTCTTTTGGTTATTATAGTAGAGGTGTAGTCATTGTCAAATCTTATGTTTCAACCATTTATTTGTATAGGATTACCTGACCAGGCTGACCTCAGAATTAAGTCCTTGTCTTGGGATGATAAAAATTTGATGATGATGGTTCTTGAAGCATTAGGATTTTTTTACAGTGACATATTTGAGAGAGTTTTGGGAAACCAATCATTTAAACATTGTATTATGCTGTTTCCTTCCATTTTTTCTGGTATTCCATATATTCTAATATTATTTCTTTGTGATCTTGACTCTAAGTCATCCAGCTTGTCTGAAAGTAGGGTGCTTTGCTTTAATAAGAAGTCAATTTGGTTATCATTTTCATGTTGTCTTCCATCTATTTCATTTAGAGATTCTTCAATTTCTACTGTCTGATCTGTGTGTCTTATAATTATCTCTTTCAACTCATCAATATGTTTTTTTTTTATTTTCTTTCTTCATGCTTTCCATTATTTTTTCTAAATTGTCCATTTTCATGGAAAGATCTTGAGTACTAGAAATTATTGTTTGTAGTTTTTTCTTCATAGAACTTTCCTGGAGAGAAGCTTTTGAATGACTCATGATTGACAGTGTCTGTTGTAATCAGTGGCAGTACTTCTGACAATAAAAAACTCACTTTCTGTTCAGAATAATTGAATTATTTGTAGAAAAAATAAACCACAATATCCAAAAGTATAAGTGAGAGAAAAATTAAATGTTTTGAAAATAATATTAAGAAAAAATCCTGTCAAAAAAAACTTCTATTAGGCAGAGCATCTAAAAAGTGCTGTTATCTCTTTGGCATCTTGGCCACACACACCCCCTAGTGACACTTTCATCATTTGTAATTTCCACATTCTACAAATGTGACATATGTGATGTGGATGAAGGAACATTGGGTTCCCCTTGTGTTGACAAATGTAAGTATAATCCTTAGAACGGGAGACATTTTAGTGTGTTTAAGGGAAAACATACACTAAGCCGGAAAATTGCTGTACGCTGGAAAATTCCTTCTTCAAGTTACAGCAATCTCAGAGATATTACATATAAGTAACAAAGGTGTGTGCATGTATGTGTATGTGTGTGTGTGTGTGGGGGGTGAATGGAGGCTTAACTCTGTAAAAATCACTTTTATCCTATAACAATGATCTTCACAATGCAGTAATAAATTGCATTCATGTCTTCTCAATTTTGCAACTTACGCTTAAAATCTTCCAATAAAGATGGAGATTAGAGCAAGTGGAACATCATTGCTTGTCACACTTGTTGTATTCTCCCTTTTTACTTCAATCCCTAATAATGAGGGGATAAGTATGGTTAAGTCCTACTTAGAGAGGAATAGTGATCATAGTTCTTAACATTTTAACTTCATCTGCCTTTTGTTAGAGGTGGTGTTGGAACACAACTTTTTTGTCTTTAATGAAGTTTATTATTGGCAAACAGCTGGGGTAGCAATGGGAACTAGCTGTGCCAACAGCTATGCAAATTTAGTGATGGCAGAGTGGGAACATCATAACATACTCAAATATGGAACAGGTGCAGTTTGCTTTTATCAGCGTTTCATCAATGATCTTTTTTTGGTTTGGAATAGGGGAGAAATAGAATTACTTCCGTTTTTAGAAAAAACTTAATACTAGTAGTGATTTTTTAAAGTTCACCATGAGTTATTCAAGGGTCAAGATGAACTTTTTGGATGTTGAGATAAATAAGAATTCAGAAGGATAACTTTCCACTAGAATATATAGGAAGGATTGCTACTGTCCCTCATATTTGCATAGAGACAGTATGCACCCACAGCATATGTTCTCTAATATTATTAAAGGACAGGCAATGAGAGTTTCTCATCTCTCTTGTGAATTTGTTGAATTTAAACAAGGTTTAGAAAGGTTAAAAAATGAGCTGACAAGTAGAGGTTACGCCAGACCAGAAGTGAAAGAGACATGTGGAGCTGTGTCCTCTGAAAGACCAGGTAGAGCTAGGCCATATTTTCCAGCATGCCAGCATATACTTTTTCTAAGTGGAAAAAGACCAACACCATGTCAATGACTTTATCCTATAGCCGAGATGTAAACATGATACTCAGTATTATTCAATGTAATTAGTGTATTTTACAGGTAGATAGGAAGGTAGGAAACCTAGTAGGATCGAGACCCAGATTTACATACAAGAATAAAAAGCCCCTCAAACATCGGTTATGTTATCCTAGATCTATTAATAATATACCCGAAGGAACCCCTGGGACAAGGAAGTGTGGAGGATGTGCATTTTGTCAGTTTATAGATGAAACAACTAATTTTCATCACCCCAACACAGGTCGTATTTGGTACCTAAAAGCTACGGCCAATTGTTATACCAAGAATTTAGTCTAGTTAGCTCACTGTGAGAAATGCTTTGCATTCTATGTGGGCAAGACTAATCGGTGGCTGTGGGAACGAATTAGGGACCATGGTTACTGTACACATTGGGGGTTAAATGTAGTGCATTAGCTAAACACATTAAAAATGAAGGGGATGAGCATTCCTGCTTGTTTCAGGCGTTACAGGTTATACAGGAGAATAATAGGATGGGTGACATAACTAGTGAAATTGAGAGATTTAAACTTAAATGGATCCTAAGGTTAGCAGCACATTTAGGGCATGGCTTAAATGATTTTATTTCTTTAAAACCTGTATTGAAAACAAGGAAGTTGAAAAGATGAAATCAGTTTTTAAAATGTGTTAGGATTTTAACTTACATATTCAGGCTTGTAATGTATTTAGTTTAAGCTGTTTTATTTGTAATTGATTAATTGGATAATTGGGTTGCATTGTGCTATATATATTTGTTGGGCTATGCATTTTGAATATGTCTAATGAAGCAATGACACCATTGCGAAAGCATTCACATTAAACTATTATTTTTATTTTTATTTTTGGATTTATCATTGTGTACCCACCTTGTTTCTACACCAGTTGTCTGTTTGGTTTAATTACAATTTATTGCTCGTGTAGTAAATCACTGGAGGACCCGTGTTTGGTTTGGTATACCTAAAAGTTTGGTATGGGATACAATTCAACTGATGCCATTTTCTGAAGTAACTGAGATTTACACATCAATAAATATGAACAGTTTAGTCTGATTGCCATTTAATAAATCCATTTAATAAATAATATGAGTATTTAAGCCAATGCACTATGCTTAGTAGGTTAAGGTGTGTGGAATGCTGCAACTGACTGAGGGAGTAAGCAGTGCAGCTAACTGGAGTCATCAGCGTACTGTTCTAATATGGCATCAGGAATCATGGCATGCATGTTTAAGACTCATATCTTCTACTTCCTTTTCTACTTCATCTTCTTCACCGGTTAGACATAGCTTCAAAACTTCCACTGCAGTTCTAGCATATTTAAACTCCACTCTGATATTCAGAGGTAAGTAATGACCCTCTTCACCTGATATAAAGCTATTAGGTCAAATGGCCTAAAATGCTGTACTGTATAATTGCACCCCTCTACTTGAGGAAACTACATAAACACCACTGACAAATTTGTATAAAAGTGTAAAGGACATTTTAAACCGCCAGATCCTTTATTTTATATTTATCTGGTAAATGGTGCAGAAAATTATGGAGTTCTTAATTAGCTGTTGTCTGTGGTCCAGGGTTTGATTCCCTCAGTCTCTATGGCCTAACAGCAAAAATCTGAGCAAGTCACTTAATACAGTGGTGTTCCCAGGCTGATTTTGAAAAAGGACCATGGAGATCAGTGCTGTACCCTGATTAACAAATAAGACAGGGTTTACTAACTGTAATCCCCAGCACGATTGCTGCCCTTTGCCCCTTCATCTGCAATAACCTTTTACAGGTTTACTCCTCATTAACTCTCAGATTAAAACACAAGGCAAGACCCCTTTCCATTGTTCCACATATTCTCACTTGTCCTGGTTCTTTTCTGATCCATACTCTGACATTTTATATTTTTCTTTATTATAATTCAATTCAAGATCTATCCTCTGAAACATCTGCCCTATCCCCTTGGTAATCCGTGCACTGTCATATTGCTTATTTGCACACCAAAACACCTCACCTATAACACAGAACATTTATAGAAAGTCCATCCTGATTTTTCAAGTCTCTAAAAGCTACGTCCAAACAATATTTTCTCAAATTTCGCTCCACAGAATTTAGTGAAGAACAGAGGACTTAATGCACTTTCTGGTTTCAAACACTTGCTTGAATCTACTGACCCACTAAATAATAATTTACCATTTTCTTCAAAATACTGTACACATGCAGTTCTCCAGAATCAAATACACATTCTGAGATATTTATGACAAAGAACAATTTCTTCTCATCTGTTGGAATCATATAGTATCATGTGAAGTTTTAATATATCCTGTTGTCCACCCCTCCAAAATCCTGCTTCCTTCATTTCAAGTAGTTTTCAAGAATCATACAGAACTGTTGTCCTTCTCTGCCTCACTCCTGAATGCACCGATATTGAGATTATAGTACCGAAAGACAGACCATAATTTTGTCACATAAAAACTTTCTCCACTTTTAATTACAGTTCAGCAATGAAGTGGACCTCCAAATTTGCAATTAATCCCATTCTCTGTTCTGATAATAAACAGAAACCAAATACTCACTTCATCAGAAACCAAATACTCACTTCATTTTCTGCTAATGTGTTATTAAATGTAGTCAGTATTTGGGCATGGCAACCTTTGGAGACCCACCATCATATAATTCAAAGCACTTTTCTAATATACCAGCTTGCAAATATACAACCATTCTCCCGATGACAGAGAAACCCCTTCTCTTATCCTGTCTTTCTTCCACTGTACACATGCAATACAAATCTTACATTGAGCAAGCCTAACATCCTCTCTAACAAACCCTCCTCCCCAGATTTTATCCTCATACTAATAAGTGCTTACCTATCACTACACTTATCAGGTGCTCACAGCACAGTTGCACTCATATAATCACCTTTCTTTCATTCATAATAAGCCTACCACAACTCTACCATACACTTTGAATGCTAGAACTTTAAATGCTAGACTAGCATTGCTTCTTTCATCTTCTAACTCTGATACAAACTATGCCACAATAACATCAATTTATAATACTCACATTCCTACAATCTTTCAGATAACACATACCAGACATCCATTTTAGCAGTCTAAGTCAGCCCTCAAATATCACCAGCAGGCCATATTATTTTCCAGAGGTATAATTCCCACATCCGGATATTTGCCCAAACATCTTTTCTCAAAGTTTACACCTCTCTAGATACAGACTTCCAAACTTCAATTACAAAATACACCCAGTACCTCACAAAAGTCCTTAATCAACAAAGTATGATTAGTAAAACCTACTCTCTGCCTTTCCACTTTCCCTCTGCCAATCCCATTTTATTTAATATATAACCTACAGAAGAGATAACTCTTTAATATTGAATTATATAAAGCTCTCCATCATTATCTTCTCCCTTCAGACATCATCCCCCACCATAATTCTCAAAAGATCTCCACAGGTTAATATTGCATCAGCACCACTTTTTCAAATCAAATGTTGCACACCCTTTGGTACAGCAAATTTTTCCAAATTCATTTAAGGCAAATAATTACTACTCAGCAGTCCTACCATTATATATTATTAAGCACTGACATATTATCTACTTTCAGTTTATATTCTTCCTTCTTGCTAAAGATTTTTTCAGCCTCTGCATATCCCCTATATCAGTAATAGACTAAAGATATTCCCCATATATATCCAAATCTAAAGATTCTATCAAATGTTGTACTAGATCAGTAAAATGAACATCCTCAAAAAATATAATTTCACACTATACTTGGACAAGTTATCATAGCAATGCCTGCAATCTCACCAGAGTAAAATTCACCATCTCATAACCCTCATTTAAAAGAATAACAGACTTACCAACTAAATGTCTGTATTCTGTGTGCTGTACACATGTATATGATTATATACAAACAAGAGGTATACTGAATGGTTCTGTGGGAAATGTAGATGATGGATGGAACAAACAACCAAGTTACAATAAATCTAGCACTAGTATAGATATTTTAAGAACATCTGGGACACTTATTATGGAAAACCATTCTTCATATCACTTGCATAGCATCAGAATCTTCATACTCTATTTACCCTCTCATTGCCTCCCCTACAGAAGTCCCAAATCCCCAAAATATCTAAATATTCTACCTGTTGAAGTTCTAATGCAAACTACCCCCTCATATCACACCCTGTACTCCTTTCACCTTCTTTAAGCCATGCCTTTGTCCTATACAAAATCATCTCCAGATGCCCAAATCTGAAACAAAGACTACACTCCACTAAAAAAAAAAAACTAAGAAGAGAGGGGTTACCACATTTATGATGACATTTGGTCTAACTTTGATACCATAATACTCCACTATTCTGTCCTAAATGTAACATATTGGGCTTATGTTTTATTAAACCCATCTGAATACAGATCTTTATTTTAAACATTCTTCTGCTTATCTGTACCTGCAAATCATTATATTGTGAAGTTAACATAGTACAACACTTCTATGGCCATTTCGAAGCAGGATATTATAATAGACAAGATGACCTTCCCTATTCAAAGAACACCTACTTCTGTACTGTTCCATCAATATACATGCCTGCTCTTTAACCCACTTTTATAATAATAATACAGCCTTTCTACCTCTATTGGATCCTTTGGCATTTTTATTACTAGGTCTCCAAACATCAGTAACAATCATGGAAACTCATTTTACAGTAAATATATCCAAATGTTGGAACAAGCCTCCCCTCCCCTTAACAGGTTGGACTTTTAACTCTACTTGTCAATGAACTTGGTTTACAAGTATGAAAATATGCACAATATTCTGCTACTCTCTCATCTGTAAATATAAATAAATCAGTATCTTAAATGATTTATTTATAAACTTACAATATAATGTAAGCAAATGCTAATTTTATTATAATGGATTTTGAATTAGATTTTAACTGTTTCATTACATTTTATGCATATATCACCTGTTTAAGTCTTATTAGTTACTTGTACTCCGTTATTCTTATATGTTAATCATCATCATCATCATCATCAAGCTGATTCTGGTAATGAGGTACCAGAAGAAGCAGCAGGAATCAGCAAAATCAACCTCAAATGCTTTTCTGAAATCAGCTTGTCTGTGTTACTTTTGCAAAGTTTTCATTCTTCTTCCTTATTTTTTACTTTTTTAGAATGACTGAATTAAAAGCATTTTTTTATTTTGAAAATCTTTTTTTACTTATATTTTTACTTAAAAACTAAAAAGGGTGGCAAGTCAGCAATGCACTATCTAAACTCTGTCCTCAACCCTAGAGACCACCCCAGAAGACCCCCATAAAACTCAGTACTTAAACAATAATAGGCCACCCTAATACAGGTCTGGACAACATCGATATGCAATTTCCAAATGTCTCTGTGGTCCGCTTGGCAGATATCAGCATCCAGAGATATTGCAGAAATTTTCTCATGCTCTCAGCAACCACGTAATCCTTAAGGAAACTAACACGGTATGTGAGAGATGTACATACGTAACTTCCTTGGAGGCAAAAATCTTTCTTACAAACAAGATTGCCAAGAGCACACACATTATGTCCTCCATTAATGACTCTCACTAAACACACAGATAATTTTATGCTGAGTAAAAGAAACTCTCTTAAACCTGAAAAACCTCCTAAGTCTATAAATATCAATGACTATCCTAAGTAGGTCTTGGTAGCACTTGCCAAGGCCAAAAATACTGCCTCAGTGGGCCTGAACAATACTCCAGGTTACTTCCTAAATAGTGTAAAATATGAGCATTTGAGTCCATATGTGGCATCTTTTAACTACAACCTCAAAGCAGGTTACATGCCAAGTAAATAGAGTACTGCAATGGTCATCCCTTCTCTCAAAGGTGGTCTTTCAAATGACCCCATAATCTAGAGACCCATCAGTCTGACAAGTCTAATATGCAAAGTCATGGAATTAATTATCATGGAACTGATCAACAAAGACCTTGGCATCCTACAAACCCATCCCAGTTTGGCTTTGTCAAGAGAAAGTCTTGATTCCTTATTCTGGTAGACTTCTTTAAGAGCATCACCAAGGCAATGAATGAGGGAAGATTGTGCAGGACATCAACCTTGACCTAGTTAAGTCATTCAGTATGATCCCCAACTTGGATATTGTTGACAAACTCACTGAACTTGACATAAAACCCTACATAATTCACTGGATTGCCAGCTGGCTCACAGACAGCACCCAGGAAGTCAGGATTAGTGTGACTGCCTCCACGTAGAGACCGGTCACCAGAAGAGTACCTAAGGGATCCGTGCTGCACCTGCTCCTGTTTGTCATTTACTTCTAGGAAGTCAATGCTAATGTCAAAGGTCTGTGACTAACTAAGTTCACAGAGGACTGTAAATTGGAAACTATCATAGACACTAACATCCTGCTGGAGGGCCTAACATAGACAAATGACTGATGCCAAAGCCATGGTTAAAACTCAATGCCAACAAGTACATTATTTTACCCTTAGGGAAAACTTTAACACAAGCTAATTACTCCACTGAAAAAAACAACTCTAAGAGTTAACCCAGTAGTTAGGGATCTGGGAACATGTATACAGAGTAATCCGCCCTTCTTCCAACACATAGCTAAGATAGTAAAACGTCATTCTATGTTCTATGTACCTAACTTATAAGTAAGAGAATGGCATCCAGGTCCAATCTGCAGCAGCTGGAACACCCACAGAGGTTCTTCACCAGTAGAATCTAGGGTATTAACACACTGTCCTACACAGATTGCTTTAAGGCCCTGTCTTTACACTCAGTCTCATACAAGTTACTAAAAGGCAATGTATGCCTGTGTACAGGGCATCGTCAGATCTAGCTGTGATGGATCTTTTGCACATCTGCAAAATGAACTGCAATAGAAACACTTAATCAAGAATTTAAATTTTGCCTGTGACATAAATAGAACATGTTGGTGAGACTGATATGTGTCTCAAAGGAATCCCAGTCCATGTGAAATAGAGTTTATGCCTGACCCTATTCAAACGTAACCTTGAACATTGGATGGGAAATCATAAATTCATCTCTGGTCTGGCCCCAGTGTCTTTAATAGACAAAGGCAGACAGTAACTAAAATTTTACCTACCTAATATACCCTCCCCCATAAAGCACTTTGCCACCTCCAAACTAACATACCCCTCTTAATAGACTCACAAAGTGCATGGGAACACATCTGAGTTGGGTTGCACAGCTAGGTTCATAAAGGCAATGGTGATCATTGGCCTAGTATATATACCTAGGACTCTATGAATCTATGAACCACTGTGGAAAATGTGCATTGATAACAGTGTCCTTAGAGTTACTTCATATCTGCTAGTACTTCTTGAATTCATATGGTTGAGAAAACTAATTTTAAAGATCACAGCATCTGCTCCATGTGGTGACCTCTTATGCTAACATTGACATTGTTTTTTATGAACAACCAATGTCAGGGCTTACCTCTCACAGGGACAAGAAATGAACTGGCTAGCTTATTTCTGTTATTTTTTGGCATGCAGGAGAATCAGACAGCATGCTAATATCTAGCATGGTATCTCAATTCCAGGTTGGAATTTTATTCAACTAAATTTCAAAAGTGTAGGACACTAAAACTAAAGGAATGAATCCCAGAAGTATTAAGCTACATAATTTGGACTACTGGTTATCCTTAGGTGAAAACGAGAAGGGAGCATGGGCAAATGTTTCAGAAGGTGCATGTCATGTACATATAAAATACAAGGTCAAAAAATGTGCAGATAATATATGATCATAGTCACAATTGGTATAAGCTTGAAATAATAAATTGTAAGATATGATGGCACAGCAAAGTATTCTGGAGAGTGGAATTCTTCATCAGTTGCAAATAGTTGAATCCATAGGCAGAAAACAGGTGTTATAGGGAATTGCATCATTTCATGTGTGATGCATAATCACAACAAGCTCTTCGGTTGATAATAAAAGTTTAAACCCAGGGATATTCGTGAGCTAAAACATTCAGACTTGATGACAGCATTAGTCAAACCCTGCTATCACAGAAGTAGACAAAGGCTGAAGCCTCTCATTGGTTTAGATGACAAAGAGGTTAAAATCTCAATGTTTGAGTCCCAGTGCATGTCTTCTGCAGGACTGACAACTAACGCGGAGGCTTTGAGTGTGAGTCAGTTACTAATCATACAAATGGTTGCAGTATGGGGCTTCTTCAAGGGAATCACTAGCCAAGAAAGGCTAGGAGAAAGAAAGGAGAAGTATGGCAGTGTTTAATCAGCACAGCAGGAAAACTGCATTCCTCACCTCTTAACAAGATCCCCTAGTGGCAGTAAACAGACAGAGAAAAAAATGTGGTCAAGAATCAAAATCTACAGAATGCCACAGTCCCCAGGGAATGATAAAGAAAAATTAACAATTGAAAGAATAAGTAATACTTGAAATAACCCCTTGTCAATGGCTGGGGGTACAGGGGGAACACTGATGATTTTACAGGGGTCAGAAGGCAACCTTTGTGTACCCCATGTCCCAATAAATCACAAACTATCATGATATCAAGAAGAAGCAAGACTAAGGAATACCTTTGATTTTGAGACATGTTCACATTACTAATGTTAGTCTCAGTACTGCATTTTCTGTAGAACCCAAACTGAAAAGGATAATAGACCCTTTTACCTTATGGTAGGAATCCATCTGCATATATAATCCACCATCTGCAAGATATTACATATGAAAGTAAGACTGAAGACAGGGAAGTAATTGTAAACATAAGCAGGGTCAAGTGAGGGCTTCTTTAAGAATGAGGTATCGAAGGGTTCCTTATGGGAAGAAAAAATATATGGAAACATCATAGGTAATCAAAATATTCTGATATAAATTAGTCAAATGCTTCAGTATTAAGTCACAAAAGCATAAATAAACAATTTTCTTGCAACTCTTTATAAAAAAAAAATATTACCACCTGGTAATGTGAACATTGGCTATAGATGATTGTCTCTTTTGATATGACACCCCGATCTCATGTACAAAATGAGAAAAACATGGTGGATGCCAGTAATGATTAAATACCTAAAGCTCCATGCTGTTTGTTGTATGATGTGAAGACTAAATGTGAATATAGTTTTGATTACTAAGAATAAAGAAATATTGAAATTATGCTTACTGTAGTGAATATTTATTTATTTAATATTTAACATTTGTTAACCACATAGGTTAACTGGTCCAAGGACTCATTTCAATCACTACCCTGCCCAGAGATGCCAGGTAATGCAAGTGCATATAAAACAGAACTATGTATACAGAAATGTACTGATGCACTGACAGTAGTTTAGTTGTTGATATAACATGATTTTGAATTTTCAGACAAATTACTAACAGAACAAATTAGTTTACAATTCAGTTGCAAAGCACTTCAATGAATATAAGAGCTGAATTAGTATTAAGACAAGTAGATAGAATACATATAATGTTCTAGCCCACAGCAATGAAGCATTTACAGGCATGTTGTTTTATCATGTAGTTTTTAGTTTGAAGATAATATAAGTTCATTCACTTGTCTTTATTTATTCTGGGAATTGTTCCAACTGAAAGAATATTTTTTAGAGAAAGCTTTTCCAGTAGTGGTTAATTGATAAGGTGGTCTGCCTAAATGAGTGCTGTCTGTATTTCTAAGACTATAATAAAATAGCTGTTAAAGAGTCTGGTCTTGAAAGATGGACCGTATCCAGTAACAGGGAGCTTGTAAATAAGGGCATTAAGCAGTAGTGCATTTCTTGCTGAAACTATAAGGATCTGCCATTCTATTGTAGTGCAGTGGCATTTTCTGCTGTTAGCTAGGTATTTTATTCTCATTTGTTTGTAATAATGTGGTATCAGCATCTGCTTGCTACAACACGGGGCAGTCCATACTCGATCTTAGGAATGAATACATTAATTGCCATGGAGTGCCTGGCTTCTGAAGTGAGGCAATCTGGTATTGAACAGGCGGCTTTAAGTTGCCTAGCACTTTGTTAACTTAGGTCTCTGTGTGAAGAGAATAAGAGAGAAAAGGATCTAACACAATTCCTGAGTATCTTTGAGCTGTAGTTGTAGGCAAAGTGATAAAAGAGGTATTTGTGATAACAGCGACATGGGCTTGTCTAATCTTTTGAGCTTTGCCAAACTGCATAGTAGTAGCCTTGCTTGTATTTGAAACAAGCTGAAGGGTTCAGGTAAAAGAAGGCCAACAAAAAAGCAGATCAGAATGGTTAATGTGTGGATAACACTGAACGGGAACTGTTTGTCTATTAAAGTTAAAGTACAAAACTGCTAGGGAATGAAGTTTTATTTTGCACCAAGACTGAGCTCACATTTCTTTATTTATGCTTTATTTAGGCAGTAACAAAATGCCTGAGAATCAGAACTCCCATTATCAAATATTCAGTTCCCTACCTACTCCCTTACAGTATATGCCACTCACATCACTCCAAGGGAAAGATTTCCCCAGTTCATTAATAGGTTCATAGGTAGGTTCATAGATAGGTACTAGGCTATCTGCCCGAAGGCATTTATAAGCCTAGCCAGAATGTGTTGGCTTTCGCTGACCCCTTAGATTAGTTCCATGTGCCTCTGTCCAGCAGATCCACTGAAGTGATCCCTGGTGTAAACTTTCTGTTTCCCATCCACTCATCAAGGTTTCCCTTGAATAGTGTTAGCAAGGATCTCTGCCTAATGTAGATTGGAATCTTGTTCCAAAGCATGGGAAGTCTCTGGGACAGGAATCTATCCCTCCAGCACATTCTATTTATTGTTGTATTGAGGTTTAGATCCCTTTATTATAAGCTAACCCCACCCCACTTCAAAGCATGGCAAGTATTCTCTGCCTCTGCCTTTCTTTTCATTCCCCTAGGTATATTTCTATACCACCTGTTTTATGCTTCACGCACTTCAGTCTGACACTTTTTTATTGTTCCACTTTATGAGACAAACATTATATCTTCCCTTCACAGATGCCTACCACATTCTTGTATTTCCCTGTCCTACTCTTAGTTTTTTTTTTGTTTTTGTTACTTTATTGATGCCACCAGTCCTGCTCTGCAATCCCTAAGAAATAGAAAATGCCATCTCCCTTATGCTTACAACATTTTCAGTAAGTCTTGCATCACAACATTCCCATAACATATGCAGATAATCTCAGTTAAATGTTGAAAACCTCCCAGCAATTACAGTCCTAAGCCACTCTTTCCCCCTTCACTGTAAAGGTTTGTGCCACCTACTTGTAAACACAATTTTACCACATTTTGCAAAATAATAGACTACCATTCATAGTTAGCAGAACCAGTTAAAGAGAGGATCATAGATCATAGATTCTTACTAAGTTTACACCCAAGGAGACTCTTTGATCTCCCCAGTACTAGAGAGACAGTAACAGTGTCCCCCATTAAGTAAACCCATGTAACCCAGGTGATAAGGTGCAAATCTCCCATCTAGTCATACATACTGGCTTTAAAGGTTGTCATACAAATAGTCTGCTTGATTTGTGAGTGCAGCCTATTCCAGAAATAGGCTACCTGTGTGATATCTGGTGTTACTGATGTGACAGTATACTTATACCAAATTCATGTTTACTTTTCAGTCGGGTATGTTTAGGTGAAGGAGTTCATTCATAACATGGAAGTGCAAGTAGATGTGACCTTTCAGGGACCTGCATAACCCTGAGTAAAAGGACAGAGTGTTTAGTCTATCAGAGCCAATAATGGGCAATGAGACCTGAGATCATTTTGGTGAGGAAATGCTGAGATCTCTCAATTTGGTTTAAGTGTTTAGCAAGGAATAGGCTGAATGAGACATTAAATTCATTGGGACTGTAAAATATTTGGATCTTGCAGATCAAAGCAGTTTCCTTTCGGTATTGTTGCATAAGATCCTGACAGTGTCAGATCCAAGAGAAATGTTATCTATTTGGTATGCAGAAGTGATGTTAGATTTACTAAAGGAAAATTATGTTGCATACCTTGATGCTGACTCTTTCTGCTACGCTGCTAAAGTCTGGTTCTTTCTAACAACCATGGCAGGATATGATATGTTGATGGGTCAGCCAACTGACCTTTAATAAAAACATCAGCAGAATTAAAGACAACTCACAGTAGCTTTACACAGAAATAAATATAAGCTAAAACTCATTAATAACTCTATAATCAAGAACCAAAAAGTATGCAATATGGCGATCAGATAAAGGAATCAGGAATGCATATATATTACAAAAATAAAAAAAGTTTTATAAGAAACTTAAGAATATCTCCCCACAATTATTCACCCTGGACTTCTTCAGCACTAAGAAAACCAATGTTTTCAATTATTTTGGATGTTATTTGTAACACAGCCATCCATATAGAGGTTTTATTTGAAATGATGCCACCAGTTTTGTAGCTTCTCTTCCTAGGGTGCACTCGGTCTTGCCTACATAAAATGCAGGGCACTGGGACCACTTGGTCAAACAAACCACTTCACTTGTAGCACTGTTCCCTTTCAGAAAGTGAACAATGTTACTGAGGATATATTTGGTAGTTAATGTGTTCCCCTCACATATATATGAGCATTGTCTATTAACTACCACATTTGGTCATAGCTTTGTGATCACTTTTCTGGATTTTACCAAACTTCATATGTTCAGACAACTTTTTTTAAGTTATTGCTAGTCTTAAAGACAAAGAATGGGTGCTCACCCAAAGTAATTTACCCTGTTTCATTTGATTTAAATATATCCTAATTATTTCTAATAGTATCTTTTACTTCACTTAAACCTATGTTATATTGTAAACTCAAAGCTCTTACAAAAGGTCGCTTTATAATATCATTGCTCACATCTTGCCCTGAAGATTGTGTGGTGACTACATTTAACAGTGGTCTATATTTTATGCCCCTCCATTCTAGTACATACCTATTAATATCATCTATAATAGCCTTCGGGTACCCCCTTTCTGAAAACATGTTCTTAAATTATTTCATTTTGTAATCAAGTGTAGAATTGTCTGAAGCCATAAGGGAAAAGCTAATTAATTGTCTCTGCACCAAACAATTTTTTTGTGCATAGGGGTAATTGCTTTGGTAGTGCAAGTATGAAATGCTAAAGGTGGGTTTTATGTAAATATTCATGAAAACAACAATTATGATCAGTATAGCTCTGACAATAATGGTGATCATACCTCGCAACTATGCAGATTTTTGCAGAATGTCCAGATTTTTGCCTCATATTTTTGGACTGTTTTTCATAAAGTTGTGGTACTCTGGCAATTTAGTGGCAAATCATTAAAGACTGAAGTTAGAAAAATATGACAGATATTTGAGTTTCAGACTCCATACTCTTCTGAAAATTAATGCTAATGCAAAACCTGTTATTCTATCAATTTTCTAAGTTTGTAAGAGCAATATTTAAAAATTGCCCCTATTTTTTGGGCCTTTGTCCCACTTTTACTTATGGCTTTGTCCAGATTTCTTGCACTAAGAGGTTGAGAGCTATGATGGTGATGATTCACAAATGATTTTACATGACCCTTAGAGCTCTCCTATGTTGCAGGTCAGAAAGGACTGTGAATAAAAGCACAGAGAGTTGGGGAGATTCAGTGAAGAACAACGATCAAATATGGCAGAAGAAGGTGGTATACAGGCAGGAACAACCATCACAGAGGAAGAAACAAGGGGAGGGACAGACAGAGATATTAAACCATTCTACTATTTTGAAATATAATGGGATTTTAAAACTACACAATGGCTATAACATTTTCAGTTATAATCATGTAACTATAACCTTGGATTTTGCTTGTTCGAGAAGGGTTTTACTTTTATTCCAAATAATGGTTTGACATTGCAAATTCTCTTACTGAATTAAGACTTTTTACCAGAAAGTTGAATTTAGCAATTTCTTTTAAGACCACTGAGCTCTCTCAAACGATAGATGACAGGATGTTTAAAAAGAAAAGTTTATTTAACTCTGCTGTGCACCCCTTCTATATGCATTTGAAAAGGCATGTGAGACAGATATTTGTAAGTACTCTGACATGATTTTAATATCATGGTTTTATAACTTAACAAAAACTGAAAGGACTATACTACTTTATTTAAGAAATGACAAAAACAATACTAATTATAAAACCAGATGGGGGAGGTACTGTCATTTTTAATCCCATGGAATATTTATGTATTATGTTTTATATTCTTCAAGATACAAATTCATATTTACATGTCTCCAAAAATGAATTTAATATTGTCTACACAAAAACTAATTTACAGTTGGAAAACTGGCTATTATAAGGGGTTATAACATTTGGTTTATATAATTTCTTGAGGATAACTACCCCTATGATCCCAGAAATTCTGGTATATCCATGGCCCCTAAAGATATTTTGAAACCACCTTTTAGACCTATTGTGGTGGCACAGTGCTCAAAAACTTATCCATTGGCCATCATTATTGTTAGGCTTCTTAAGACTGCCTTTCATCACTATCAACAAGAATTAGTGGGATTTCCTGTGGAGCTTCTGTACCGCTGACATGGTGGACTTATTTTCCAATCTACTGTCATCATGATGAGCTATATATATATATATATGTATATATATATAGTCCAAACTTGCAAAGTTTCAGAGAATTATTCCTTCTCCAAATGGGGGTGGCTTACAGAGGGATTGTCCCCTGAAAAACAGACTTTCACTGTTGAGTTTCAAACTTTCTGTAGGCCGTCCATTCCATACACTCCTTATACATACATCTATCTATCTATATATGTGTGTGTGTGTGTGTGTGTGTGTGTGTGTGTGTGTGTGTGTGTGTGTGTGTGTGTGTGTGTGTGTGTGTGTGTGTGTGTTAAGTGGTTTGGATAGGGCTGTGGTGTGGGTCAGTGTGTTTTGTTGCTGTGATGTGTGTGTGCAAAGAGAAAGTAGCTTAAATGCAAATGTTGACACACTGCGACCCTGGAGTTGGTATATATAGTTAGGGGGGATTGGGGGTGTGGGGGGGTGAAGCCCCTCACCTATTACCATTTAAAAACATGAAAATACAACAAAAATTATGCATTTTAAATGAAAATCGGTGGGGGGCTTCGCCCTCCACACCCCCCCTAACTATATATACCAACTCCAGGGTCACACAACATTGGGAAAGGGGGCAAATCCCTGTTATGTTTCTTGAATACTTGTTTTCGATGAAATGAGCTGTCAACCAAATGAATGTCGATCAAATGGTCTGTCGATCTTCTGAGGTAGATCCATATATATATATATATATATATATCAGTAGTGTCAGTTTGTTATATTCCAACTAATAAATATTTTAGTAAAGTAAAACATTTGAATATTGTAGCAACCTGAACTCAGCCATAAACAATTAAAAAAATCAGAATTCTGTCCTCAAAATTACCATGTTTTAAAATGTTTGTTATTTATCTTAAGGTATATATGGACATTAAATTGCTTTCAGATCCAATTCAACCCTACTTCCAAATTCCTTTCTTATATTATGCAAATATACCTGCACTGAAATAAAAGATGAGCTGTGTGATATCTTCTGAGGTACTTTTGTCTATACAGTGTAAGTCAGTAAAAGAACCACATACAGGCTGTCCTTTAGTAATGTCCTACAACATTTAGCCATGTGAAGCATATAGCCTATGTCAATAAATTCAATCTATTTGAGCATATAATATCTAGACCTGGTGCCTTTGCAGTTTTGGTAGTCTTGAAAAAGATGAATATTAGAAGTATTGATTTATGCTTCTCTTTACTTACTTTGCCTGGACTTCAAGCTAAAATTTAATATGACAGTTTAGAGCTCTCGCTCTCTGTTTCTCTCTGTATTTAGTAAATATTTGAAATTAGCCACCTTAATTGGCTTTAGCTAGATCTATGCATAGCATCTAGCACCAGTAAACCTTTTGTGAGAGGTGATGACAGTGCCTAGGCAGAACTTGTTTAGTCTTAGTCCTGTTAGCAAGGTAAATCATAGTTTTGCATCTGCCTTTTGGTGCAACAACTCTGGCTTGAGGCTACCTACTTAGGTATTAACATTCTAATCCTCAGCCAGGAAACAACTGATCTTCTCATGGTGTAAGCCACCATAGGTTTGGACAGGGTCAGTTTCATTAGAATCATATCTTACTGAAGCTGTCATACTTGTTAACATCCACAAGGCAACTGCAATGATTAATTGTATGCAGAAGCTGTATTTTTAAATGTGGTACATTATTTTAACATTTATATATTTGATTGTTTGCTAGTTAGTAGACTATGCTTGTAAAACTGACCTATCAGGTCACAATGTTCACTGTTTGAAAACTTTAAAGATTTTAAGATACAATGTAAAAGGATAAACTAACTAGCGTTAGTCTGACCATATTGTAAATCAGTTCCTTGTGATAATGTGTACAGTACAGATTGTCAATAATTAATAATTAATAATTAGATCGGCAACCATTTACTATTAAAACTATTTTGAATGGTGTCCACGTTTAAATAGGTGACTTCTAGAAACTAAACATAATATAATTAATCTATATTATATTAATTATATAGTAAATGGTTGCCGATCTAATTATTAGTTATTAATTATTGACAATCTGTATTGTACACATTATCACAAGGAACTGATTTACAATATGGTTAGACTAATGCTAGTTACTTTATCCTTTTACATTGTATCTTAAATAGTTTTATGTTGTAATTGCGCTCATACGAGCGAAAGGAAATACAGCTTTAAAGTTTTCAAACAGTGAACATTGTGACCTGATAGGTCAGTTTTACAAGGCGAGGTTATTTAAACTGGATTTTAACATTGTATTTTTGTCTGAAGAAGTCCGGATAGGATCCGGACGAAAAGCGCTTAACATTTACTTGTTCTTCTACAGTTCTGTTTTATACATTTGCAGTCTTATTTATTAGTACTTTCAGTACTTTTTACATGGTTTACATGACATTTTATGGTTGAATAAAACTTTTGGGAGTACTGCTACCATTTGGCATTCAGTGCTTTTGTGGATTTTCATTGTTGGAGTTTTGTTTGTTAGTGCAAAATCTTAGAGTTAATTTAACAAGTGTTTTTTATGGGGTGGAGGTCTTAAGTCTTCAACAAAAATAAATAAATAAATAAAATAATACAAGTAAAGACTTTTGTGCATTCATGATCCTGTCATTACTGTTTTATTATTCTTTCTGAGAAATTATCTACATTTTATCACAATCTCAAACATATCTGACTTCTTTTCAGGTCATATTCCAAATTTCAGCGGTTTGCCTATCCAGGAAACTTGATAAAGAATACTATGATTTGGAGGTTCTTTTTTCCACAAGTTTCTGTCTTCCGCTGTATCTATTGGTCTTTCTCTCTTTCTCTTTCTCTCTAAAAATGTAACTGCCACTTTGAGTGATATCCAAGCCTTGCCATTCCCAAATGAGATTTACTCTGAACAGCGTCAGAGTTAATGTCATTGACTTCCCAGTTTTTCCCCACCATAGCATGAGGCCAGTCCTTGGAATGCATTATCAACATTAACTAAAACCTGATAAAATATTTTAAGTATATACACATGCAACATTTTCCAGAACAGGAGAGATAAATAGTAATTTCCCAGTACCACTGGAGTCCATTGTCAGATTTAGGGTGATAGAGCCACCAATTAGTCAAACCTAATAAAGCAAAAGTACAGTTTACTATTTGCCCATAAGATAAGCCATCCTTAAATACTCAAATCACAGCAAGTTACTCTGAGCAACCCAGCACAAGTGGTCAATACAGGTAACAATAAAATACATAAACTCTTACATTAATAAGGAAAACACCACCTATAAGCATTCAAAGTTAAATAATATTTTTTACTAGTCATGAAAATATATTAAAGCATTTTATTTTCCAACAATTAAGAAAAAATACAGGGCTTATACAAGGAAATGAAAATAAATTATTCGGACAGAAAATCTATCTATCTTTTGAACTAGAAACTATCTGCTTCTGGCTAAAGATATACTGTCCCTTTATGTTTTCTGGCTGTTAGTTCTAAAACTGATTTTTTAAAGTCCTTCCATGCAGCATAATTCAGCTTGAACACTGTCAAGGGAGTTATCCAGTAGGCAAAACAGCAACTCCTGCATTTTTTAAATTAACTACAGGTCCCTCAATGTTTAAGTCCTCATAAAGGATTTCTGGTAGATTTAGTTTGAATTTTATAGGATGTGTTCCTGTTTCCACACAAAATTCTGTATGTGTTAGTGGCATTCCAACAAGTTCTATCAAAATAAGGCACTATTATCAGTGACCCAGTGCAGCAACTTCTTCAAGTAGTAGACCTTGGAATATCTTGTTTTACTCTAAAACTTGCAGTTATATACCATTTTATACATGTTTTCATGTACAGCATTTTACTGAAAGTTTAAGTACAGTGCCATGTTTTCTACTTTTATCATTTAAACAATTCTTTATGTGCTTTTTAAAACGTTTTGATAAGCTTTAGTACAGCTTGTTTCTCTTTTCATATATGTCCTTTAGAAGGCCATCAACACCCTCTCAGCCTATTGCAGCTCTCCTCACAGGCTCAGCTGGTACTGAAATAATTTGCAGCAGTTTGTACCTCATATGCTAGCACACAAGTCAGACTTTTTTCTCAGCTTAAGCTCCCCCTTGGGGGAGGGGGGGGGTTGGAGCCTATGAGCAGAGGCCTGCTATTTCACGGACCCATCAGGAAAGTGAAGGTAGTCTTTTCTGGCATCATCCTTTGTGACCGCTGGGATTTTTGAATGCTAGGACTAATATCTGTATGCTAGCCAGGATGTGGACTGCAGTATCATCTGCAATAAGTCTAAAGATATATTAGCATCACACATTCATAATTGTTGTGTGGAGAGCAAGTACTCCTTTACAGGGCTAAGCCTGTGTGCTTATAATATTTCCTACCAGCTTTCACATTCAAATGCCTCTCCACTGTTGATCTTTTTGTTCCTCCAGTGCATAGCCCTCTATTCAAATCCACACAACCTGGGTTACAGTTAGTTGTTTCTTATCTTTCACAATGAAACCAGCCCTCAACTGTTCCTTCATGATGAAGATGTGGTTCCACGTGTCTGTGACTTGCATGTGAAGCATTGAAGTGACACTGCTCTTTGGAGTGGCTGTAGTCTGTAATCATCAACATTAGGCAAAGAAAACACATCCAGAATAAAACTTCCACATTTCTGCCATTATTAACAAAGTCATCTTTCATTTCATGACATATTTTCTCCCATGCACAGATGTGTTGCATTAGCCCTTTTGTAAATAATACTGAGCATGTCAGCTTCATATGTGACTGACTATGATAGCTCTCCTCGTTGTTCATTTGTTTTGTTGTTTTATTTATTTTCTTTATATTATGCACATTCCACTGTTTTATTTACCAGCTCTGCCTAAACATGTGTTCCCTAGTATACAAACATCCCAGACATGGTTCTCAGGATATTGCAATTATATTATTGCTGCAATATCAGCACATTGTTATTTTGTCAAGACTAGGCAGCATTACACACACACACACGCACACACACGCACACACACGCACACACACGCACGCACACACACGCACACACACACACACACACACACACACACACACACACACACACACACACACACACACACACATTGTGTAATGGCATTTGTTACTTTCAATTTTTGCTTACTGCCACCATTTTTATTGCATCAACTTATATATATATATATATATATATATATATATATATATATATATATATCTGGTATTTTTTTTATTTGGTAGTAATCTTCTCCTGATCTTGATTCTACTCTTTGAGCTAACATCTCTAGGTCTGCAGACATTTTGAGGTAAGAGATCTGCAAGTTACAAATGGTCTTCTGTGCCACCATCTCCTTTCTGCAAATAATGCTAATAAGCAATTAAACCTTTGAGTTCGGATACAGGTTCAATTTGCAGACAGCTTTAGATCTTCATTCAGGTATAGACCTAAAAGTGGATTCCAGGTCATCAGAGAAGTCTTGCCATAAGCTTTGCATTATTTATAGAACCATTCCCTGAATCTCCTAATGTCTTGGGCAGTCAATGTGTTTTAGTACATACTTGCACATGCTACTTGCTAGAACTACATCATTTTCCATATGCTCAACCTTCTTTGGTACTGCTCTGATCAAATTCCCTCTCAGAACACTTGTTCTTGCATGGTCATTTGTATCTCCAATTCCAATACCCATTTTCTTAAGTAGCATAAAATCCTAGTTATGCTACATAATGAGATACATATTTTTCCTCATGCCTGGTGACCTTAAACCACCCACCCATGAGTAATCTTGAACCCATTTTTCTTTTGTACTGGATCCCCAGAATGCAGGTAAAAATGACTACAGGGGCTATTATCCAGGTTACAATGAAGGTGGGATACCACCTCACAAGCATTCTGGCTATGGTGGTGTTTTTAATGAGGCCCTGTAACTGACAATGGTGGCTGATGTGAGCCCGTATGTCACTACGGGGCCTAATATGCCTTCTTCATGTGAACAACTATTTGAGTTCAGGTTGTCTGGTTCATAGCCTGGGATTTATCTCAGTCTATGCCACAGAGCCAAGCTTTCTTTAAAGACTTTGAAGGGATAAAATCAATTCTGTTACAAGCATCTTCAAATTGTGTTTGAAGCAGACTGCATACATCTCAGTTTCTTCAGCCTATAAACCATTGCTCAATTACACACACATACACACACACACACACACACACACACACACACACACACACACACACACACACCCACACACACACACACGCACAAAGTCACACACGCACACACACAAAGTCACACACAGAAAAAGATATGTAACTTTTTTACTAAATAAGATTTCAACTTCATAACTTGGCTACCTACCTACAAGTCAATATTTAAAGCAAATTTTATTAGCTAATGAGACTATAGGGGATGATAACAGAATGTGAATGTTTAGAGAAGAGGTGGAGACCCTATTTTTTCCTAACAGGAACCTTTCAAAGATCAGTGCAGAACATTATCCAAAATTAATGGTGCCATCAGAACATGAAGAATGTGTGGAATGCTGCTGATTTGAGACACTGATAACATGACTTTACCTTTCAAACATCATGCAATCCATATTTTAAGCTCCTTTTTGTTTTCCCTGTCCTTAAATCAGACAATATGCGGCAAATAACTCTCTCCACTTTTTTCCAGACAGTACTACTTTTTCCCATTATGAATTCTGCAGCTTTTGTCCAATAAATTGTGCCATCCCAGACTGAAGAATGTGGCCAGTTAACTATTTTGTCCAATCACCCCTCATAACATTCCAGGGATCATGGAAAGACCAAAGACCAGGTTCCTTAAAATAAAGGCAAAGGAGATCTGTGAATGGGTAATTTTCCTTCATCGCTCTGTCTCTCTCTCTCTCTCTCTCTCTCTGTCTCTCAAGTTAGAAAGCTATCTTTCTCTATAAGCATATACACAGCTAGAATGGGAGACAGAAAGCAAACAATAACTGTATGTGTAAATGTCAGTTCTGCATCCTTAACTGAAAAATCACACAAGTCACCAGACTGCTACAAAGGGGGGAAATCGTCATACCAATATATGAACACTTCAGAGCTTGTTATAAAAATCAAAGAGTGCAGAACACTCAGTTCATTATCACTACATGTGGAATAAATTTGCTTTGCCACCCATTAAAATATGTTTTGATAACTTTTTTAATAAATAAGAATAAGCAAGATTGATCAAGAGTAAAGCCATCTGTCAGTTTTCCTCCATGAAAGAGTTGGCCAGGATTGTTTCACTCTTTAGTGCTAATCTTTGCCAGACAACAAAATTCCTATCAATGCAAAGAGGAAAATTGTTCAGAGTATGCTTAATCTGACTCCTTGGCTATGTCTGAGAAAACAGTGAAACAAATTAGCAGTACTTCTATAAAATATATTGCTGCTTTGCACATGTCAGCAATTGGTAAAGAACTCATAATAGTTTTACTATATTAAATGCTTATTTTGCTTGAATAAATATTATTTTGTCTGTAGAAATGTCAGTAGGTATAGCCTGGTCACAGGTCAGCTCATAGATTTGTTGACTCTATATGGCCAAATAAAAGCCAACCAGCCAGCTCTAACATTTTAGGCTACCCTGTCTCTGTGATAAAGAACTTGCTGCAGCCCCAAATTACCTGAGAATAATAAGGGATTCTGATGCTGGAGAAAATGCGCACAGGATCATGGGAGTGAGTGGTCAGGGTCAGCTTCCTTATCTGAAAGGATGGAGGCAATAATTCCATGACCTACTTGACAGTGCTGTGTATAGTATGTAGCACTACGGGCCTGGGGCATATCCTTTGCTTCTCTATGTTAAATCTATGCAGCGTCCTTCATGGGGCAATGGTAGGAATATGTATAGGCATAGGGAAGGCATGACTAGCTCTTTCACATCTACTGCTGTGACATGAATTAGGCAAGGAAATGGAAAATACCCCAATGGCAACCCAGATGATGGCTATGGTATAAATGACTCTTACTCTGATGATAGGGAGTGAATGGGGTGCAATAGTAGTGGCTAGGTGGCCAGCAGGAATAAGGAATGGGAAAAACATAATGTAAATGAATGGGGTTTCAACATAAAAGAAGTTCAAAATGAACACTGATACTCATACAACCTTTTAAACTCTTGTTCATACTGTTTAGTTTGATAAATATCTGGAGGAGGACCTTGTATGTTATTCCCATGGAAAAAAACAATGCAATTCAACTTAGGTTTTAAAAGCTAGCAAATTTATGTTAATTTCAACATTACATGCTCAGTACACAGTCATCCACTTAAACTAATCATAAACAGTGATGTTTTGATTCCAAGACTTTTAGAAGGCCCTATTTAGACTAATTTGTTATATCTGTTATTATTTACCCTACAGTGATTCATCATGGAAACATAATGTGCAAGCACTAAACAGCCAGCCCTTAATGATTGTCAAATTTTAACAGGAAGCTCAGCATGCAAAGATAAAATACCAAGCAATTACAGATTGCATTTTAATGATACTGTGCTTATTACAGGAAAGTTGCTGACAGGAAAACTATACTGTAAAATGTTTTGCCCCATGGTCGTCTAACTTCTATTTTTAAGCACATTCCTCAGCCAATACATTAATATGCAAAAACTATTCAACAAAAAACATTTGTTCTGTGCTAGGTGTAAAGAAAGGCATGTAATAAGATGGGGCCTTGCGCATTCTGACACCAGGAGGGAAGATTAAGTATCATGCCTAAGAAATATTTGAAAAAAAATGTGTAGGCTGGGGAAGGGATGGAAAATAAATTATTTATAACAAACTTCTCAGAAGAATATCATCATCTTTAAGAAGTACTGCTTCATTTTTAAAGTATATTGCATTTTTTTCTAATTTGCACTATTGTTTTATTTTTTTGCCAGTTAGTAAATTTTGACCTGATTATTTTATGGTGAATACCTTTATTGTGCCATTCCCTCAAGTACATTTAAAGTTGCAATTTATGCTTCATTTTAAGACTGTGACTGTAATGTTGACATTAACTCAGTATACTGAATGCTTAGAAACAAAACAGAAAAAAATTAACAAAGCCTGCTTTCTTCTTCTGTCACTCAAAACACAGATTCATGCCTTCATGTGAGTGTATTATACAGTCTTATACCAGCAGACAATTAACTTTTCCTGTTTGGCTATCTCTGGTATGTTTATCCAGAGTATCTATAGAAGTGCTAATCTTACAAAATGGGAAATATATTCTGCTACTCTGCTAGTGAGTTTCACAGCAACACACACACACACACACACACACACACACACACACACACACACACACACACACACACACACACACACACACACATTTACAGCAATGTACATACTGTACACACACACATATATATATATATATATATATATATATATATATTAGAGAGAGAGACAGCTATGTATATATTTATATGTATATATATATATATATAAAGTTTACAAAGGTAAACCTATATATATATATATATATATATATATATATATATATATATATATATATGTGTGTGTGTGTGTGTGTGTGTGTGTGTGTGTGTGTGTGTGCGCACGTGTGTGTATGTGTGTGAATATATAGACAGCAATATACATATATATATATATATATATATATATAGGTTTACCTTTATAAACCCGAATCACAGATTGCTAATATGAGCGAATCGTAAACACGAAAGTCAGAACAGCGACGACTCCATATGTTCAAAAATCAGCAAATCGAAGAGCAGATTCGCTGATTTTCATATATAAATATCGAAAGAAAAAAAAAGAAGTGTAAAGCAGCACCCCCCCCCCACAACCCCCTACTTTAATATTATAACTCTGAGGTCGCACTACAGTGGTGAAAGGAACCATTTTCCGACCCCACTATATTGAAATCCGCCCCACAATGTCAAATGTGTAATGAGCGAATGTCACTGTGCATTCGCTCATTGCACATTCAAACCTTTTTCTGTTTGGAATTTGCAAACTTTGCAAACAGCCTTTCGGACAATTGCTGTTTGCCCATGTGCAATACGCACACATGAAGGTAAACCTATATATATATATATATATATATATATATATATATATATATATACATACATACAATAAACTCTCAGTTAACCAGAACTCAAGCAACCAGAAAAAAAAAATCTAAGAAATACAGTACAATTTTCATGTGTTGCACTTTCTGACCCCCCCCCCCCAACCACAGAAACATACCTTATGTTTAATTTAGAGTTTTAAAACAGAATATATGAATAAATTTCCTCTATCCCCAACCTAAGAACTAGCCAAACCAAACAAATAGTATAGGATGCAGTATTAGCCAGGCCTGTTTTTAAAAGTAACTCTCAAGCAACCAGAAACAATAGTTATCCGGTATCTACCAATCCCCATGGATGCCGGTTAACTGAGAGTTTAGAGTTTAGTGCATGTAGATATATATATATATATATATATATATATATATATATATATATATATATAGACAGCGATATACATATATATGTATTTATATAGACACATGCATGCATGCATGCATTTGTGGCTTACTGCCTTCATTTTTTCTTAGAATCATTGTGCAGAGTTTCCACTATTTCATACACCAAATGCCAGATTTCCCACATTTAAAAGCATTGGCTCATACTTTAAGCAGTGAAAATGACTGAAATTGCTGCATTTCATTATGAATCACACCAGCAGCATAGGCCTTGTCTCCTATTTATAAGATGGAAAGGAATGGAAATTGTTGCATTTCAATACATAGCTCCATTGACAACACACAAACTCACAATCATATTGCATTATAATTATTAGAAACAGAAAAACACTTCTACATGTCTTTCAGTCACATAACTGGTGTGGACACAAAATAGTTTTGACTTGTAAGTTTGTACACCATAACAGATGCTACCAGGTTGCACCTATACTTGAAAGTTACATTCATCACCGTACAGCACCAAAAACTAAAATCTGGCAAACCCTGAAAATAAAACTTTTTTGCAGCTGTTAAATAATGTAAATTTTCAAAAAAAACAGCTCAGCCCATCTTCAAATTAATTCCAACCACCACTGAGAATGATGAATCATCCCTGAGAATTAAACCTAATGTAAATGACCATTTTGCTAATTATTTTCAGGAATCTGGTCTGAAATTTCAGTAAGATCTCATAATTCAAGTAACAACCTCTCATTTCATCATTGGTCATTTTCCACATGCTATACAGTCTCACCTCTTTTAGTATATTGCCTACTGTGGGATACACTATGAATAATTATGCCTTGTTTAATCAAAATAAGTTTATTTGAACCCAAACTATCTGAAATGTGGGAGGTCACTAATAAGAAAAGAAGTACTCTATAGGTAAGTAAATGCAGGAGGGAAAGCCCCACTTCCTAAGATGAGGCAATCCCCTATAACCCTAATATGTGCATACACACACCCATATATATATATATATATATATATATATATATATATATATATATATATATATATATTATATGAGGAACCTAGTTGTACAGGAATGATATTAGAATACAAATTACTAAAATAGACTGCTATCATAACATCTTACATTCTTATTAAAAATAATAAAAGAACATTTGTGCTGGTATTACTTGGTTAAACCATGGTTTTATTAAGTGAAAAAAAGAGTGACAGGAGTGAGAGAGATTTTATATATATATATATATATATATATATATATATATATATATATATATATATATATATATATATATGTATATGGGTCCCCTGCAGTATATCAAACATTTATAAGTTTGAATCACATATGGCCGAGACCATATGTTTGAACTTGTAAAAGTCTGATCTGACTGAATGGAGATATCCACACAGAGTGGAAAGGGAAGATTTCCCATTTCCACAATATAGTGCAATCTTGGAGTTGGTATATTTAAGTAAGGGGGATGTGGGGGTGCAGGGGGACGTAGCCCCCCTGCTATAGACGTTTAGTTTTGGGTTTTTTTTTTTAGTTTTATGTGGTTTTACGTCAGTGTTCGAACTTTTACAAGTTCAAACATATGATCTCGGCCATATGTGGTTCGAACTAGTAAAAGTTTGATCTACTGAAGTTGATCCATATATATATAGATATATATATATATATATATATATATATATATATATATATATATATATATATATATTATCAAATACCAAAACTAGTATTAGCTAAATGTGTTGAAAAGGAAGAAAATGAGGAAGTACAACATTCACCTTTTCACTCCTGTCCAAGTCTGGCTGCCATGATAGGTTGTTGGCGATCCTTTAGGCTCCTTTAGACTAGATGTTCTGAGAATTGACCACAATCCAGTAACAAACAGTAAGGCTCACCCTGCTCTGTAATTTAAAACTTGGATCACCATTTGCTGATAATCTTCCCTAAGAATTGCACAAATTTTCATCCCTAGAGATAGCAATTTAAGATTCAGTTGTTACTAATTTTCTGTTGTGTGGAACAGAACGTCAAATGTCCAGGGGTGGCTTTTGCCATTGGACTGCAGGACTGCAGCCCTCCAAGCAAAAATAGACATTTTTACATTATAAAAAAATAAAAAAAATGTATTTAAATATATTTTGTTTGTTTTGTTTACTTTGAATCATGTTGTGAATGTGCTCCTAATCCTAAGCGAGTCCACAATGTCCCGGAACTTGAACTGTGTATGCTTGTCGTGTTCTGTTTTTTTTTTTTGTTTTTTTGTTTTTTTTTTTATTTAACCACATCTGGAAACCTAGACTGCTGTAAAATCAGTCCAGATTAAAGAGAAGGCATCAGTGTGATGCTCAGAAGTCTATGCAGTTTAACAGCACAGTAAATTAGAAGGGGATTCGGACTGCCACATCCGCAGGCACATACGTGACGTGGATGGCTGGATTGCTACTGATTGGTTCTTGTTGACTTCTCAAAAAAGAGAGAAACAATCAGTAGCACCACCACTAAGCACACTAGCACAGACAGTACTTGTCTTCTTATGAATATGGAGGATAGTGGACTGGATGCTGGAGTTAGTGACTGAAAGTAAAGTTAACTTTGTTGTTTCTGCTTGAGTTGCTTGCTTTTTGCCTTGTTTATGAGCAGCTGCACTGCAGTCATCAAGGGATTAAGGACAAGCATGGGCACTCAGCGCTGCTTTTACTTTGTGTTATGCTGGTAATGATACCTCATTTATTCATTTCTATAGACACAACGAATTTGATTTTTTTTTTCTTTTCAGGTTGTTATACACTTGTATATACTTGTGAGGATTGCACTGATTTCTCTTAGACATTTTTTCTATTACTGTTTTGAAGTTCTGCAACTTAAAGACTATGCATTAGTATATGTATTGCACCTGAAACTTCTTCATTATCTGGGGTAAACCATTTTTATACTCTTACGGGATTACCTGATGTGGACAAGATCTGTGGGAGTGGGTTTGTGGACACTAACTTCTTCTGAGTACCAAGAGTCTTTAATTGTATTTATAAGAAATAGATTTTTAAACCTGACAACTGAAGCCAGGTATGGAGACCATTTAATTATTTTTTCTGCGATGTTGCTGTCTATGTAAATCTTATTTTATCTGCAACACCAGACAACTAAGTCCTAATCATAGAGTAGACAGCTGTTAGAGAGTGGAATGCAGGAAATGTCAGTGAAGAATGAGAACAGCAATGGTTCTAGTGAGACACAGGGGCTGGAAAGAGAGACGGCTACTTATCAAGCTACTCAGACTGAGAAATCTTATTCATATTGTTGGAAATAGTCATTATCAAGGACAAAATATGGCTGGATCTTTGACAACTAGAGATGAGATACAATGTCATAAGATTTTAATAAGTCTTCCTATATATCATCTGTTTGTTTTTCATTGTTTACATGATTATTACTGTTTTTTTTTTGTTTTGTTTTGCATCTGTCTTCTTTTTTCTCCCCTTCCTTCATTCTGACAGCCACCACAATGCCTTACAGCTTTCCCTGGATCCACCAGCACTCCAACCAATCCCCAGTGCAATGCCCAAATTTTGAGCCAGAGAGGCTCTTAAGGGCATCCTGTGAGGGGGAGGGGGGCATTGCTGTCCCATGTCAAGCCATTTTTTTGTTTCTTTTTTTTTTGACCAATCCTGTTTCATCCCCCACCCAACCTTTATGGATCCCATGGTTGCATCAGTGGAACAGGTATGTAATGGAAACATGTAGTGCATCACCCCACCTCCATGGCAGCTCAACCATGTAGCCACTCATTCCCACCTTTGCACCACACCTCCCAGCACAACATCCCCAGCCTCCACTAGGGATCATTGCAGAAGATGGCCACAGGAACCCCCTGCCTCTTAGGGATGGCTATGCCTGTCCCTCCCTACTGTTCCTTCAGTCACCCAAGTCACTAATCAAACTTAGTTGGGCTTGACTGTAGTCAGTGCATTATCCCTCGACACCACAGGAGAGGCTTGTTTATAATTATTGTTGATAAATTAAGTTAAAGCAGTATAACTGTGTAGCAGTCTTTGAGAAAGCCACGTTGGTTAGAACATTTTCAATTATATTGCTCTAAATACTGCTTTAGCTGTTCAGTAATGGAAAGTTCTAGCATTTTAGAAAGGGCAGAAAGTCATATTTTTCATTAATTTATTGAGAACACTTAATGTGTAATCGAAAAGTGAGGTTATAAAGTGAACATATAAAAATGTGTTATAAGACTAGACAATGGAAATGAAAAATACTTCACTTAAAGCCAGGTTGTTGCTAAATCAGATTATCATTTGACTCAGAAAGTCTATATATATAGACTTATGAGGTGTGAAATAAACTGAAGTATAAAAATGCTCAAACATTCATCTTCTGACCGTATTACTACTATTTTAACAATTTTGCAATATAAATCTCTAATTTCAAAAAGAAAATTTGCGCTTCCATAAATAATTACCACATTCCTGTTTAAGGCCAAGCCAGCCTGAATTTTTGTTATTAACATAACATATTTTACTTGACGGTAGTTTACCTAGCACTGATTCACCTGCCTAGGAAATTAAGTGCAACAACATAATGGTATATGAAACGGTAGTCATTTCTAGGGCTACGAATTTAAACAAATTGAACACAATGCTAAAATTAAAAATAGTGAAGAGCTTTATTAGTTACTTTCAGTTTTCTTGATCATATTAATTAATTTTTATACAATCCTTCTGAAATCTGTAAATCATTCTAGATACAGCTATTTGGGAACATTTAATACTGTGTGTATTAAGTACATGGGATTAAAATTGTTCTTCAAGTCACTGTTCATCATATTGTAATTTAGAAACATGGGAAATTAAATGCATTTCCCCAACAAGGCAAGATTCAGGAAAGTATGCATTAGAAAATGAGGGTACATGCATGTGTGTGTGCGTGGGTGGCAAATCATTAAAGATTGAAGTTAGAAAATAATGACAGACATTTGAGTTTCGGATTTCATACACTTCAGAAAATTCAAGACCTACTATTTTATTAACTTTCTAAGTTTGTAAGAGCAATATTTAAAAATTGTCCTTATTTTTGGCCTTTTTCCCACTTTTATTTACGGCTTTGTCCAGATTTCTTGCTCTGAGGTTGAGAGTATGACAAATGTGTCAGGGCCATCACCATCAGCTGGAGACATTTCAAATTGTGACATACTTGTTGCACCCCACTCCCCCATGTAGTGACTCTGGATGTATCCAAGCAAGGCAAGGAGCAGTTATGCAGTGTATGTGTGCAGAGTATCCTCCCATCCAAGGTCGACTCAAGTGCTACAGTGGCTTTTCATCTGTTCTTGATTTTGCAGAATGTTCTGGATTTCTGTCATATTTTTACACTGTTAATTTATACTACTTTTTCAGAAAATGCATGTTGTTGCAGTGCCTGTTGCTCTGTGTTTAAGTAGCAATGCTTTAATGACCATTGGGTAAGCTTGTCTGAGACTGTAAGATGCAAGTAAGCTTTAATAAGCATACTGTTAAAGAATTACCAACATTGAAAGCCTTTTTGTTATTGCCATGCAGAGAATATTTACATAATTAGATGACGCATAAGCCTTAGGTATTGAAATACATATGACAGTATTTGTATTAAAGGACAGGATTGCAGTATTTTCAGAAGCTCATTACATTTGCTGGAGACTTGCAGTCATCTTTGCAGGCTTTACCCATAAACTAAATAGAATGCCAATCTATCATGTGTGTTCCATAACCTGTGCAGTAATCCTTTAAGCAATTTAACTTGAGCTTGTTTCTTATTTGCTGTTCATTTTTTACTTTGATCATGTTTTTCCGTTGAAACAAGTAGATAGTTGTCAGGCAGCAGGTCATTTTTGGCTAAGAAAAATTTTACCAAATACAGGTATCACAGAGATTGCTACTGTCAGCATGTTACTTGGTACTTTTATAAAGCTGAGTATAAATTTTAATTAGAACTGCAGGGCAATGAGAAGTGGTTTGAGTTGAGTGCTGTTTTTTTTTATACTTGATTTTGACTGGCATTCCAGTAATGTATTTAAAAAGTAATTTATTTTTTCATGCCTCAAAAACTTTTTGTTTCCATCTAGATATTAAGTAAGCTGCTATGTAGCCAATGCATTGAAATATTGTTTTTTCTTCTCCACTTCATTTTGTCTTGATAGGACTCTCATAATGATGGTTTGGCACCCAGGGCAGCGCATTTAATTAAAGTCTCAGTTTTTGTGATTTTGAACATAGCTACCCCCTTTCTGGTTGGCCACACCCCTTCCAGTTGGCCTCACCCATTCAGCTGTCTCTTGCAACCCCCCTTTGATTTGAAGTCACCAGCCGCCACTGAAAATTTCACCATTCCATCACACTTTATTTTTTTTTTTTTTATTTCAATCTGATAACCTTGTAAGTGGGCAGGTCATCTGACTCTTTTCAGCCAAAATCTATGTCCTTTGGGCAGAATACAGATTGGTTATTACAAAGATAGAATGAAATAAATATAGTTATGGATCGACTTGATAGAATAATTGATTAACAAGACCAAATTTACAAATGACATAGTGCACATGTGAAAATATAATTTTTAGACTGTAGCTGCTGTAAGCATTAACTCAGCTGTTATTAGAAGGCAAAACAGAAAAGTAAATGAAAAGTTAACAAAGCCCAATTTCTCTTTCTGTTACTCAAATGACCACCAATAATTATTTCCCCTTTGTCAGATTAAGCCCTCCTCTGCCTCCATGTTTCAGCATTGGAAAGGATGTACCACAGAAGCTGTTTATTATGGCTGTGTTGTTATTATTAATTTTATTTTAGTTGTTAGGCTGCGTTTCAGAAATGATCTAGCATATTTATGCATGCTTTGTTATCAGGACTAGATAAGCGAGAAATACCATTTTAGCTAGTGGAATCTTCCTTGTTGGTCTCAGCAATAGCACAGTACTAAAACTACTTATAATCATGATTCTTGAATATGTATTGTCACTCGTCCAGTCAGGATAAAACAGATGAGCATTTGTGGGTTCGGTTCAAGCAGCTATTTATATGCATGTGCCATCCTTGGAAATGCTTCTTAAAGGTACAACATACACACATTATTCTACATGTATGTTACAACATGTTTTCCCCAGGGGAAACTGCATACCTTCTATATAGCATTGATAAAGGGAAAATATGCTTCTGTCTTTATACAAATATTTCTGTTTTGTTAGGGTCTGTTTTGGTCTTGTTTACATTTGCTGACAGACTTTTTTTGGTGTGCATTCGGCACAAAATGCCTCTTTAATCTGAAACATAACAAGTGTCAGTCAGATATTCAGAAACTGCACAGTGACATAATACTTTGTATGCATTTCTTAACTGGGATAGAGCTCTAATCTGTATGGAGCTTTTTCAAACTCAGACCAGGAGCACTGTTTAGTTAAATGACTCACTCAGTGTCACACAACAGACAAAAGAATGTAGAGTCAAATCCTGGACCACAGGAAGCAGTTGTTTTACAGCTGAAAGCTTTAGTCCTCTCCTCTCAGTTCAAGAGAAAACAAATAGTGGCACAAATTATGTTGTACCATTCTTATGACAACTGACTTTTTATTAAATGCAATAACTTTTTTACAAAACTGGGGCAGGATTTTTAAGCTGGACACTTAAAACTGTCATAAGTTGAATTCATAATTTTTCTGTGGCCATGTCAGAAATGTTATTCCCATCAATATTCACTATACTGTGAACTTGAAGCAGTAAATATATATCTATATCAGTATCTATATCTATATCTGTATCTAATCTATATCTATATAAATATGGAAGTATAACCTTCCATCACAAATCATAACGTCAATCCACAAATGGTCGACACCTAATGGCTTAATATCATTTTTTATTTATTTTTATTTTACATTTGTTGACCGGGCTAGTCTAGCTGAATACATGTCCATTTTCAGTAGAGGCCCGGGGAGAAAAGCTCCACAAAAAGACATTAGATACAACGCTTGTTATACAAAAGGAAAAATTTACAAATGGACAGTAGTATATAATTAATTCATAAGCAAAATAAAGAAATTCAAATAGGTGCCTTTTTTTTTTCTCAGTGAAACTGATAATTAGAGAATAGAAAAACAAAAGTACTGTAGAAAGCTAGTAAAGATTAGAGAGTCTAGGAAAAGGTAGCAGAGAAAAAAAAGTTTAGTCAGGGTTAGTACAAGGGCAGAGCCAAAGGGAATTAAGCAAAGTTTTTAGATGCTTCTTGAAAGTAGGTAAAGAGGTAATTGCAGTAAGTTCACTTGGAAGCTTGTTCCAGACAGGTGCAATACAGTTGGAGAACAGACTATCCCCAGCTTTGTTGTTGGATTTATAGGAGTCTTCTAGAAGCTTGGTGGCAGAGCGTAAGGAAGAGATGTTTTTATAAGGAGTAATAAGGGAGCTAAGTATAGTAGTATTAGAAGGGTGATAGAAGATTTTGTGGGTGATGGTTAGTTGCTGTAGTAGAATTTGATTTTGTAGTTCTAGCCAGTCTAGTTGTTTAAGATTAGAGCAATGGTGGGTACAAAAAGGGGCTCCTGTTGCAAATCTGGCTATATTGTTATATGCTGTTGCTAGTTTATTGAAATTAGATTTAGTTAAGTTTGTAAAAATCGGTGAGGCATAAAGAAGGGTAGAGAGCAGGTGTGTTTGTGCTATAGTACTTCTGGCTAAGGTTGTAAGGTAGGGTTTAAGCCTATAGAGAGATCCAAGTTTTCTATTGACTGACTTGATGGTTAAGTTAATATGGGAATCAAAGTTGAGATTGTGGTCTATTGTGACACCAAGAAGTTTGGTAGTAGGGTCAGGGGATATTATAGTGCTGTTGTTAGAAGTTATATTGAAGGTAAAAGAAGATGACTTTTGTGAAGGTGTGAAAAGCAATAATTTAGTCTTTTTGGGATTCAGTAAGAGGCAATATTGGTGGAACCAGTTTTCGGCTGCTGAGAAGACATTTTGTGTAGTAGCCTGAAGCTCAACTGGGGAGGAAGCTGAACATATCAGTGTTGAGTCGTCAGCATATTGAATACAGATGGATTGTGGAAGGGACTTATTTAGGTTGTTAATAAAAATAGAAAAGAGGAGAGGTCCCAGTATTGAGCCTTGTGGTACTCCTATTTTGATAGGAAGAAGAGATGATAAGTGATTTTCCCATAGCACTGCTTGTTGTCTATTATCTAAGTAGGAATTAAACCACTGGATAGCCTGAGAGTCTAAATTGAAAGATTTAAGGATGTTTAGTAAGAGAGGATGGTTGACCATATCAAAGGCCTTAGAGAGGTCTAAGAATAGAGCTGAGGACAGCAAGTTGTTATTCCGATTTTTATTAATATGGTCAGTGAATGACAAGAGAGCAGTGGTGATGCTGTGATGAGGACTAAAACCGTGTTGGCAATCTGCTAGGAGATTGTTTTGGAGGAGATGGTCAAGTAATTGCCTATGAACACATCTTTCCATGATTTTAGCTAGTGGAGAAAGTAAAGCTATGGGACGGAAGTTCGAGAGCTCATTTGAGTTACCACCCTTATGTAGTGGAATGATATGAGAGACCTTCCAGAGGGTTGGAATAGTGCCTTCAGTTATGGTTCAATTAATTAAAATGGAGACAGGAAAGGCAAGTGCTCTGGCTGCTATTTTAGGTACTCAGCTGGGATGAGGTCAGCTGAGGGGGTACAAGGTTTAAGTTCTGTAAGTAAGGTATAGATGAGATCTGTCGAGACAGGTTGCAGTTTGAAAGAGGGGGGATTATTGTTTAGGGAGTGAGGTACTTGAGTGGATTGAGGAGATAAGGTTGATGCTAGGGTAGTAACAGTGTCTGAGAAAAATTAGTTGAAAGTGTCAGCAATTTGAATGGGTGTAGTCTGAGTGAGGTTAGAAGGAGTAGGTGTTTTGGAATTGCCTGGGTGTAGTAGTTTGCTGATACCGGCCCAGAATTTCTGAGGGTTTTGACGTCGTGTGTGTTGGAATTTCCAGTAAGTTGTTTAAAGATCTGGTGGTCAGCTGGGTTTTTGGTAGATCGCCATTTGTCCCAAGTCCTATTTCTAAGTAGCATTTTTTGTTTGGTTTCCTTAGATAGCCAAGGAGCAGGCTTAGCTTTGGTTTTTATTAATCTTGTGGGGGCATGGTGGTTGAGAATTTGGAGGAATTTGTTGTTAAAGTATAAAACAGCCTCATCAAGAGATAAGTATTTTAGGGGAGACCAATTGCAAGCTTTGAGTTCTAGTTGGAAGTTGGCTTGCTTGAAATAAGTTTTGTTCCTGGTAGTTCTGAGTTGTATATTATTGGAGATAGGGCTTTTTAGTCTGTTGATGAAAGTGATTTGATGGTCACTAATATTATCAGGTAGTGTTCCTGTGGTATAAGTCAAGGGGTTGCTATTAACTAGAATCCAGTTCAGGGTGCTCTGCTTGGAGCTGGTTTTGTTTATTCTTGTAGGAATGGTAATAGTTTGATTAAAGCCATAGAGGTTTATGTGTGAAATGGGTATTTGGGAATTAAACAATTCCAATCAATATTAAAGTCTCCTAGCAGTATAGTTTCCTGAGGGAAGGAGGTTGAGAGCCAGCTCAGAAGGTTTTCAAGGGTATTAATATTGTTACCTGGTGGGATGTAACAGCAAATGATATAAATGGATTTATTTATATTAATTTGTAGTTTGGTGATTAAGATTTCACTATTACTTAGTGAGGGTGGTTTGGTATCTAGTAGGGTAACCAGTAGTTCAGTTTTGTAAAGTACAGCTACACCTCCACCCTGTTTGATATGATGGTCAAGTCTAATGATGTTATATCCTGGTGGTAATATGTCATTATCCTTGGTGTTTGTCTTTAGCCAGGTTTCAGTTAGGCAAGGGATATCAAAGGAATATAAGTCAAGGAGGGCATGCAGTTGGGTTATTTTATTATTCAGGCTGTGAATATTGAGGTGGGCTATCTGTAGAGAATTGGGACTGGTGGTAGGACTTGAATAAGCAGCTTGGTTTATTGATGGGATAGTAGGGTGGTAGGGGTTTGGGCCTGGATTAAGATGAATGTCGCCATAAATGAATAATAGCTGTTGGTGACTATGTGTGTGTTTGGAAAGTTTGGAAGATATTGAAAAAGGTTTCACAATTTGGAGAAACTTGATATGTGTTGTTCTGTGGTATTGAGGTCTGGGGTATGAAGATGATGAAGTTATGTTGCTGTGTGATTGTGGGGTGTATTCAACATGGGTAGTAGTTTGTTTTAGTGTTAGATGGGATACAGTTAACTTTCTATTTTCAAAGAAGGTGAGGGAGTAGGAAATGAGAAGAGTGTTTAGGAGTAGGAAGGAGGAGAGTAGGATGTTATATTTAAAAATGCTTGGGTTATACATAGTAAGTGAAGGTGTGTTCAAAGAAGCAGGTAATAGAGTGGTCTGAAGATAGAGAGTTAATTGGGTGGAGCTAATTAATTTCACTTTCTTATTGGTGGATGTAGTAGTGGGTTGACTTATACACCTATAAGTGTAGGACCACTAGGGTGGGTGGGAATTGGGGGTCGGGTTGGGGAGTGGAGTGAGCCCACAGGGCGAATGGAGCAGGTAGAGCAAAGGAAAAGGAAAGCCAAACAAAAAAACAATCAGTCAGCTCGTTTGGGATCACTCCCAGGGTCAGGTAAGCTATCCTAGAGGGAGAAGGAGTTAGCAGGGTGTATAAGAGGTGGAACAGAGAGGCTTGGAGGGAATTTAGAGAGTACAGACTGAGCTAAAACAATTATGGATTTGTAAGCATTACCACAAAAAACAGGGGTTAAACTAGGGAGGGCAGGAGGATCTAAAACAGGTAATATGCTTAAAACTACAATAGGATATAAGAGCAGAGTTAGGGATATATGTTCCTTTATAGGTCTAGTTTTAATAGGTGTGGAAAACAGAGATAGGGAGAAAGCCTCAGGGAGGGAAAGGTAGCACTGCGTGGGGTAATTACTAGAAATGGGATAGTTTGTTAGCAGAGATTGCTTCTCTTATGGACGGGAATTCCAAATAGGGAAAGAAAACAGACTTGTGCTGTCATCTAGTGGCCTTAGTTTGTAATTACTACCCAATATTACAAGGTAATTGAAAACGGGCATGGGTGTAAAGGTAGCGGAGATAGTAGGAAAGTTAGGATTGTGGCAAGCTGCTGGCGGACACAAAGCAGAGCCCTAGCCTATCACCAAAATGTCCCCAGAAGTGGTACAATAAATAATTAGTAATTAGATAGTAGCACTAGTAAGTACATACATGCAGCAATTATTAGTGAAGGTGCTGTATAGAGTTCCGTGGAGTAACTGGTATTCCGCTCTAACTGGAGGAACTTCAATGGAGGGTAGTCCGCTGGGCAGGTAGCCACTACAGGAGAGGACTAGCAAACACTACAGTGGGCAAGATGCAGCAATTCTTAGTGAAGATGCTGTATAGAGTTCCGTGGAGTAACTGGTATTCCGCTCTAACTGGAGGAACTTCAATGGAGGGTAGTCCGCTGGGCAGGTAGCCACTACAGGAGAGGACTAGCAAACACTACAGTGGGCAAGATGCAGCAATTCTTAGTGAAGATGCTGTATAGAGTTCCTTCGAGTAACCGGTATTCCGCTCTAACTGGAGGAACTTCAATGGAGGGTAGTCTGCTGGGCAGGTAGCCACTACAGGAGAGGACTAGCAAACACTACAGTGGGCAAGATGCAGCAATTCTTAGTGAAGATGCTATATAGAGTTCTGTGGAGTAACCGGTATTCCACTCTAACTAAACATAAACAGTAATCTAGATGTGCAATCCCCCTGCACCCCCACACCTCCTCCTAATTATATATACCAACTCTGACATAGCACTACAGTGGGAAAAGGGTAAATTCCTTGATCATCACTGTACCACAATCTCATTGTAAAGAAGCCAGTATGGTATGATCAGATTATTTTCAATCAGCTGCACCTGCTTTTCCACATGTAGATAGAAACACACATTGATAAATGGCATTACTCCATTTCATACATAGGCGGAGAGAGAGAGAGATCTACATGTATAGCTATATGTCCATATGCATATATGAGTGTTATATGATTTTGTTGCTGCACATAATTATCACTTGTTTAAATTTTGGTAACATTCATTAGTGGTACAGTTGATCAAACTATATAATGGTCGAACTTCAGGAAATCCTTTTTATCTGCTAATAATTGTCACATAAAACACATTGTTAAAAATATACCTAAGTCACAGTTTCTAAGGCTGAGAGACATTTGTAGTACTACGATGGAATATGATAATATAGCTATGGAACTTTCATTTCACTTCAGAGGAATGGCTACTATCACAAAGAGTTGTTAAGACTTTTCTGTATGAGAACAACATTCCCAAAGGATGGAGCAGCACAGCATAAACGAATAAAAATAATCCACCACACTGGCTGAACAATAAGTATTGTTCAGCCAGTGTGGTAGACTTTTCTGCATAAAGCAAACAAATACACTGTTGAGTTTAATGATTTTCTCTTCTGGTCGTGCTAGAGAACATAATTACAAAATGTGTTTTTTTTTTTTCCAAGGGGGCTCTTTTTTGCAGGTTAAGGGGAGAGCCATGTGTGAAAATTTTGACCAGATTTATGCAGATATTTTTATGAAATTATTTGAGAGAAATGCATCTATGACCAGACTGTTTACTTTTTCATGAATTGAGTTATGACATCACTACCTCAGTGATTGATATCTCAATGACTTTATAGTTGAATCTAATGTTAAATCTGTTCATTTTCTCGATTTTCTAATTAGTAAAGCACCAAATTCCAAAATTTCAGCCCCCACGTTTTTGAACGTTTTGTCCAAAATTGTTTTACCTGTTAATAAAAAAAAAAGCACATTGTTAAAAATATACTTACTGTAAGTCTTTATTTCTGAGGGTGAGATGCATTTGCAGTACTGAGATGAAATACTATAACAAAGCTATGGAACTTTCATCCCACTTTAGAAAAAGGGACCACTTTCACCTACATGTTTTTGTCAAAGTCAAAGTAAACTTTATTGTCATTCAGAAATCACACAAGTGCAAAAACTGAACGAAATTCCTTGTCTCTGGACTCAATGTGCAGACAACATATAGACTATTTTCACAGACATTTACACATATAACACCTAGCTATTACATCACAGACATGCAGGTAGCCAGACTAATATTGCACATAATTAGAAACACATTTTAACACTTTTCTCAATAAACACTTACTTGCATGAGACCTTAGTATTGCACAGGTACTTGGTTAAGACATTGCACTGATCCTTGCACAGAAAGAGACATAAGTACTGCACTGTGAACATTAAACTTTGTACTGTGGAGCTTAGAATATTGTACTATGTTTAATTTATGAATTTCCAACACGTATTGCACTGAAAGATCCTTGTTAACATATCATTCTCATTGTTTTCTTCTGAAACGTGTTAAATATTGGCAAGATTAAATATAGGAGATTGTGTTCCTTTTTGCATTCTATTCTAAAGTCTTACTACCAATTGCAAAATATAAAGGACTTGATGTGATGATGGCATTAATTAACTTTAAATCCTTATAATACAAGTGTGAATCTTTTTTACTTCATTATTTTATCAACAAATGTTTTATTTAGCGATCGCAAGATACTTATCACTTGAAATAGAATGGTTTGTGACATAGCTGTTTGAAACTATATCTTATGTTCATAGTTGTTGATTAAGGTAGTCAATTCACAGTTTAATGACACCCTAAAAGGATTGCTTAGAAATCTTACATGGGTCAGGAGAATTGTCACATCCTAAAATACATTGTATAATTCAGAAATTACAGACTGAAGCATTAGACTAACAATGGCTATCGATTTTAGGATGGTAGAAGGTGGCTTCAATGACTTGTTCATTGAACCAGGAATAATTCCATGTTTGGTACTGTATATAGTTCTGATTATATGTTAGATATGTGTACACTTAAAATTTTGTCCATAATAGAATACACAATGCAAGAATGTGTTTTCAAATATATCTATATATAAATGTGTTGCGCTTAATGTCAATGGCCTTAATAACAACATAAAGAGGGGAAGTTTATGTAAATACCTTAGAACAAATAGAGAGGATATTGCATTTATACAGGAAACCCACCTAATAGAAAAAGATGTGAATAGATTGTTTTTTAATGGTTATTCAACACATGTTGTATCTCACTATCAGACCAAGAGGAGGGGCACTATGATTTTGTGGAAAAAATCCTTAGCAGTACCTAAAATTATTGATTCATATTGGGATAAAAATGGTATGTTAAGTATGGTAACTTTGGAAATAAATAGAAAATACATCTCCTTAGTTAATGCATAATGGATACCTGGTATTGGAGCAGGAGCAGCAAACGAGTACTTAGAACTAATCTCATTTGAAGCTAAAGGAGATATTATATGTGCAGGAGATTTCAACTGCATTCTTTCTAAGAATGATACTACTAAGAATGGTAACTTTAAAATGCCAGGTGCAGCAAAAAAATTAAATAATTTTATTGCCACTTTAAATTTGATGGATATTTATACGATAAGAGAATCAGAATCCCTACAATATACTCATTCCTCTTTTAGGTATGGCACCCAAACAACTATTGGTAAGATATTTGTTACTTATAATTTATTATCTAAGATACAGGAAGTCAAGATCCGTTCATGTCCATTGTCCGACCACAACGCTATTTTTTTTAAATCCACATAACACCCAGAGACCTGATGTACTGGCAAAGATTACCTGCATATATTATCAAATTAAAAGATTTCAGAGAATGGCTGTTAAAAGAAATAAAAACCTTTCTAGATTTTAATGATAATAATGAGACCTCTAGAATTATACTTTGGGATACATTTAAATCATACTTATATGGTAAAATTAAAAGTTGATACTTAAACAAAAAGAAGGAATTGGATAAGGAACTAATACATATACAGTCAAAAATTGATACATTAAAAATGAACTTGGACAAAAAATATGCTGCAAAAATTTCTGAAATAAAGGAACTGAATAGGATATACACAAACATTTTAAATCACAAAGTAGCAATAAACTTAGAAAAGATAAAGCCACAAACCTATTCTATTAATCCCAAGAATATGCATAGACTTGCACTTAAATCTAAAAGCCTGACAAAAGCTAATCATATTAAGGAAATTATAGACAATTCCATGAAGAAACCTAAACATGTAACAGATTTAAAAGAAATATTAGAGGCCTTTAGAACACATCATGAAACTCTAAATAACAGCAATCTACATAATACTAATAATAGTATGAGAGACAAGTTTTTGAAATGCAATGTTAATAAAAGATTAACAAAAGAACAAAACTCTAGACTTCTTAAATCTATATCATTAAGGGAACTTAAGGGAAAAAATACAAAGCATTAAAAATAATAAGGCCCCAGGCCTTGATGGGCTAATAGGGGAAATATATAAGATACTTCTGGATGTAACCTTAGAAATTCTAATAGATGCTTTTTAATAATTCAGAAAAAAATGATGGCATTTTACCTTCCTGGAAATATGCTATGAGTTCACCCATTTTGAAACATGACAAGGACCTTAATTTTATAACATCTTGCATTTATAACATCTTACATTTCCCTTCTGAATGTGGACTACAAGATTTTTACATCTATTTTAGCAGATAGATTAAATCAGTTTTTACCAAAAATAATAAAAGATGATCAAGCAGGGTTTATTTCACACAGGAAGGTCCAAGACAATTTAATCAGACTATGAACATTAACAGACTTTGCAAACAAAAAAAAAAAAAAAAAAAAAAGAGAATTAATAATTATTAGCCTGGACTTGGACAAAGCGTTTGATTCTTTGAGTTAGCCCTATTTATTTTTTTAAATTGCCAAAGAAATTATACACTACTATATCATACATTAAAACTGGAGCTTTCCTGTCAGAACCACTTAAAATAAAGAAAGGCACCAGGCAAGGGTGCCCTTTATCACCCTTATGATTTGCTCTATCAGTGGAGCCCTTAACTAATTATATAAGAACTAATGATAAAATAAGCAGCTTCTATGTCAATGCAAAGGACAATTCCAAAATCCAGCTTTTTGCTGATAACATCTTATTAACAACTGGGAACATAGATACTTCAATTAAACATCTTATAGAATCTCTTCATAACTTTGAAATTATATCAAGGCTAAGTTTTAATCAAAATAAAACTGAAACTATTTTGTTAAACAAAAAAACAAACCCCATTCTGTACCAACATAGTGACTTTAACTGGGCTAACACTATGATTAAATACCTAGGTATAACCATTAAAGCAAGTTGGAAAGACACTAGGCAAGCAAATTTCATAATGTTAATAGACACCATTAAAGATTACTTAAACAAGTGGAATAAAATGTTATTCGCCATGGAGGAAAGGCTATCATTACTCAAAATGATCATACTTTCCAAAATCCTGTATGTCTTTCAAGCCATCTTAGCACCCCCTTCCAAAAAACTAATGAAACAATTTAATCCTCTATTAATAACATTTTTATGGTTTCCAAAAAAACAAGGATTAGTCATTCATGGCATTACAGAAGTTGGGAAGAGGGTGGAATCTCATTTCCACATCTATAACTATATACCGAATCAGTTATTACTAACATTATAAGTCATTGGCTAAATAGCAAATGTACTTCTAACTGGAAAAATCTACATAAAGCAATATTACTAGACAATTGTGAGGAAACAATAAACAATGATATGTTTTCTGAAGTAGAAAAAGTTTACCTTGTCATAAAAAAAATTTACTTTAATACAAGTTAAAAAAAATTCTCTCCATTTGTTAATTACATAGTAAACAATTTAAAACAGCTAATGTTCAAAGATTATAAGATGAGAAATCTTTTATTTATTGTGTTTCCCGTAGCTTTAACAAATAAATGATTGGACTCTTATAGCATGAAAAAAAATAGAAGAAATGAAAGGAAATGGGCTTGTTTTCTGGTATCAGATTCTTGATGACAATTATATACAGGAAGCAACCTTTCTCATAGCAAGATATAACATGAATCAAAACAAATGGCTAAACATACACACTTTTAGAGAACATGGAGCTAATGAGTTTAAAATAAATTAATGAGTAAAATCCACACCTAGACCCAAAATTCTAACACTTTTTTTGTGAAATCAACACACAATGCACAAATGAAGGACTATCAGTGTCAAGGTTATACAGGACATTGCAAATGGATTTGCCAGCTCCAGATGAGTCCCTATGGAACTATGCAAAAAAAAAAAAAAAAAAAAAAAAAAAAGAAATCTAGATTTTCAGAAAAAGAGAAATCAGCAATACTTAAATTAGTCAGTAATACTACATCATCTTCCTTTTGGAAAATTTGTACATGGACATTTATTCACAGAAGTTTTTTCACACCCCAAAAAATAGTATTAATATCAAGTAATGAGACATCATTATGTTGGAGATGTGAAGAAGCAGTATATGCAGACTGGGTACATATGTTTATAAAATGTAATACTGTAATTCCCTTTTGGTCAGAATTCAAATCCTTTATTAAAGCGTTGTGGTCGGATAAATGTGAAGTCACTGACTCTTTGTTATTATTTAATGCTCCAATTCCAATGTATGTTCCAAGTACACAAGTGCACCTCCTCTGGTCCCTCCTTGCAATAGCAAGAAAAAACATTACCTCAAACTAGAAAAGTAAGAACATTACAACTTTTGAGGAATTTATATCACTGGCCAAAATAGTTTGTAATAGAGAATTAATGACTATAACTTTAAGAACTACAAGAATGACACATAAAATCTAGCTTGGTTAAAACTTAAAAAAATGTTAGATAAAATGTGAATGTATTGACAAAGTTACTTCTATTATGGACATTGTATATAGTCAGATTTGTTTATATTGTTTAACATTTTTGTTGCATTTGTATTTATGAAAAATCAATAAAAATTATGTGAAAAAAAGAGATATTTTACTGCATTGCTACAGCCCTAGATGGCCTATAAGTCAACAGTCATGGTGAATATTGCACTAAGTATTAGATGAGACTGGTAACCAGGTTAATGCACAATATGAGACAAGCTACTACAGTTTCTACTGACCCAGATGGTCATCATTAAGTGTAGTTGTTACTAGAGTTCAGCAGCCTGATGACATTAGGGAAGTAGCTGCTCCTGAATCTCGTAGTTCTGCAACGTATGCTTCAGAAGCGCTTTCTGGATGATAGATGCAGGAACAGTATGTAAGCAGGGTGAGTGCAGTCTTTAATTATTCCTCTAGACTTGCCAAGGCATCTGGATAAGTACAAGTCATGGATAGATGGTAAGGTGGTCTTGATGATCCTCTCAGCTGTCTTCACCCTCTTTGAAGGGATTTATGCTCAGAGGTAGAGCAGCTTCCATATCATACTATGAGGTTGTTTATCAGGATGCTTTCTATAGTACCTCTGTCGAAGGTAATGAGAACTGTCAATGGGATATTCGCACTCCTCAGCCTTCTCAAAAAGTGCAATTTCTTGTGTGCTTTCTTGACTATGGCATTTGTATTGGTGTTCCAAGACAAGTCCTCATCAGTGTGCACTCCCAGAAACGTTGTACTTCTCAGTCTTTTCACTGTATCCCCATTGATGGTGAGGGGAGAATATTCCCTGTGATTTTTCCTGTACTCCACAATTATCTCTTTTGTCTTGTTTATGTTTAGTGCTAAGTTGTTATTTCCATACCAGGTAATCAGTTGTTCCACCTCACCTCTATACACTGTTTCATTGTTATTACTAATGAGGCCAACCACTGTTCTGTCATCAACAAACTTGATGAAGTGGTTTGTATTGCACCTGGCTGTAGAGTCATGTGTTAACAGGGTGAACAGCAAGTGACTTAGTACACATCCTTGTTGGACTCCAGTGATGATGCTATCTGAGGAGTTATTTCCTGCACACACTTTCTGGGATCTGTCTGAGAGAAAGTCAATAATCCAGTTACAAAGTGGAGTGTTGATGCCTAGTTGGTGTAGCTTCATTACCAGATGAAGAAGCATGACCATGTTAAAAGCAGAGCTGAAGTTGATGAAAAGTACCCTCATGTAGGTGTTTTTATTCTCAAGGTGTTCTAGTGATAGATGGAGTGCTAGAGAGATGGCATCTGCTGTAGAGCGGTTTGCTTGATAAGCAAACTGCAGAGGGTCAAGATCAGCTGGAAGCCTAGCTGTTATGGCATCCTTGACCAGCCTTTCAAAATACTTCATCACTGTGGAGGTGAGGGCTAAAGGGCAGTAGTCATTTAGGCAAGACGGTGGAGACTTCTTTGGTAATGAAATGATTGTTGTGTCCTTGAAGCATTTCGGAACAATTTGCTAACTCAGAGAGGTATTGAAGATATCCAAGAAGACATTTGTTAGTTGGACTGCACAGTCAGCCACTTTTCATGGGTTAACTCTGTGCAGTGTTCTCTGGACATCAGCTGAGTTGAGGGTGAGCATCTTTTCATTATGACTGATGGGCATTATCTTCACTGTTGTTCTGCTCTCTTCCTCGAATCTGCTGAAGTAGACATTCAGCTTATTTAGGAATTCTTTGTTGTCCTCACATTGAGAAGATAGGGATTTGTACTCAGTTATGGACCGAATACCGTGCCATAGGCATCTGGGGTCTTTTTGATCAGAGAAGTAGCTTTGAATCATTCTGCCATAGGTGTACTTTGCATCCCTCACTTCCTTCTTCAGATTTGCTCTGGCTGTTCTGAGGGCTTCCCTGTCTCCAGACCTGAAGGGTGCATTCCTTGCCTTCAGTAGCAAGGAATTTTATTAGCTCAGTCTAGGACCAGATGGAGTTATAATTAATTTACAGTGACTTTCCTAAACAAGATCAGTATTATTCTGATAGAAGTTCTGAACTCCACAGATTTTAACAAATACATTTTCTGAAACACAACTGAAATATCCCTTTCAGTGTTTACCTGTATTATTTGATTTCTGTCAAAGAGGGTGACAATTGAATAAACCTGTATGTATTTGTGTAGGTGTGTGGTCTGTGTGACTGTGTTGTACTGGTTACATATGTAGTAAAATCTATTACATTTACCGGCAAAAATAAGTTTCTATCAAATTCTGAATTACAGACAGCATACTGGGTAGCTTTACAACAGTTTCTCTATCATGTGCCTTTACTGGTAGTGAACTACTTGAAATGGACCATAAAACCTAAACTGGTTAACTATCATAAACAGTAAATAAAACAACATTAATAAAGTACAGTTGTGTACACTGAACTTAGCATGACAGTAGATATTTGAATGATCACTGCTGCAGTAGTTATCTATATGGGTTATATTCTGCAAATGATATAAGAGCCAGCCAGCTTCCAAAGCCTCCAGGTACCTTCCACACACCAAAACTGTCAAGTATCTCAATCTGAGCAGACTAAAAGGCTAGTTTGAGTATGAAGCCCTTCAGAGTTATACTGTAGCCGAAGAGTATGCTCCTATGAGGCTTTTGAGGTTTGACAGTTGGCTTGTACTTTCCTTTTCTAGGCAAAAAAGTACCCTTTGGGGAAAGACGCCTTCTATTTTCTTACATTTACTGATGTTTTATTATGGTCTTCTCCAGTAAAGTTATTTTAAAGCTAGGAGTGTTGTATTTTAATGGAATGTCTTGAGAGTGTAATGTACTTTTAAACTGAACAATCATTTTTTTCTTTAAGTTTAAAAGTAGTGTAAACTAACAGATACCATATGTTCTGTGGAGAACTTGTGTTTATGTCTCCATTGTGGGGCTGCCAAAATGTTTGAAAGTGCTTTTTACTGTGTTTTTTTTTTTTCTGTCAAAAAAGTAACTTTTGTGGACTGGTAGTTTTACTGGCATTTGCTGCTTGACCACCCAGGTAAACAGACACCATTTCTGGCTTGATTGTGGAACAGATTGTTGGTCCCACGGTCTGTCCTTCTTATCTCCAAACCTGACCCAGCAGCTATAGCCATAGATGACTCAGCTGCTGCTAAGTACTTAGTTAATTCCAGTTCTACTGTTTCTAATAAAGATGTGAAAATTGATAGGTTTGAAAAAAAGTGTATACTTCTGCAACTTTGATTTTCAGAATTTTAAATTGTCAAGCGCATGTGTTAAAGTTTGTTCTGACATATTGTAAAAGTATAAGGAATGTGTTATCATAGGTTCATAGGTTGGTACTAGGCTAGCAGTCCTAGGGCCTAAACAAGCCTAGACATAACAATTCCCTGGCTATTTCTTCCCAGGATATCTACTTCCCTGGTCCCCTGTCTAGCAGGGTGACTGACATGATCCCTGTGGTGAATTCCTATCTCCCATCCAATCATCAAGGTTCCTTTTGAAGAGGGCCAAAAAGGCGCTCAGGTTGGCATGTATGGTCAGTCTATTCTAAAGTATGGGGAGTCTCTGGGTCAGGAACCTATCCCTCTAGCATGTTTTTTTCATTGTGATGACCAGGTTTAGATCCCTGGAGCATGTGGCTCTGAGGGATTGGGATTTCTTTAAGTGTAGCATGTCCAACAGCACTGGGTTTGACATGGCCTTGTGTGTTAAGCAGAGATCACCTCTGAGTAGGCGATATGTGACAGAGTATGGCTGGAATTTTTTTAGACAGTCAGCATAGGGGCATCTGCTTTAGACCTGTGATTCTTTTAGTGAGGTATTTCTGTGGCTTTTTCAGTTGTTGTAGATGTCTTGTGAGGTACATACCAAACGGGGTGTTGTACTCTATAATGAGTCTAATGAGGGATGAGTGCAGTGGGATAATTACCTCCTTTTTTCTGGATGAAAAGCCCTTAGTAATGAGGTGTGCCACATATAAGGATTTCCTGACTGTTCTGGCTATGTGGTTATCGAAGGTGAGACCACTGTCCACCTGTGTCCCTAAGTCCCTTATCACACTTTCGGTGTTTAGTGTACTGCCACCTATGTGATAATTTATGGGTACATGTTTTTTCCCAAAGAGGATAACTGTACATTTCTTGGCACTGAGCTTGAGCCCATGGCTCTGGCACCAAGCATCTGTTTCGGTAAGGCCCTTTTGTAGAATATCCACATAATTTGGGGATTCAATAATGGCTCCCAGTTTGCAGTCATCTGTGAATTTGTTAGCCAGAGTCCATTAGTGCTGACCTGTACTTCAGAGAAGTAGATGCCAAACAACAGCGGTCCCAGGACTAAACCCTGAGGTACTCCGCTTGTCACTTGTCTGGAGCTGGATTTTTACAGTGTGGCTTCTGTCAGTAAGCCAGTTGGCAACCCATCAGGTGATGTAGGGATTAATGCCCAGCTTAGTAAGTTTATCTATGTTTCCAGAGTGGGGGATTGTGTTGAAGGCCTTGGCAAGGTTCAGATAGGCTGTGTGGACTGCTTTACCCTCATCCACGGCTTTGGAGACTGATTCAAAGAAGTCAGTTAGGTTGAGGAGACAAGATCGGCCCTTTACAAAACCAGACTGGGTGGGGTCCAGAGTCTGATGGTTGCCAATGTCTTTGTTTATATGTTCCATGATAATGCATTCCATGGCTTTGCAGATCAGGCTCATCAGACTGATGGGACAATACTTCCTGGGATCCAAGGTGGATCCCCCCCTGTGGAGTGGAATAACTGTAGCTGTGCACCACCCATTAGGCATGAAGCATGAGGTGAGGCTATGATTAAACATGACACTTAGGTGAGGTGCCAGTTCATTTTGTAGTTTATGTAGTACACAGCCTGGGATGTCATCTGGTCCCATGGATGCTGTATTCTTAGCTTTGAAGAGTGTGCTTTTTACCTGTGTGGCCATGATTACCGGAATGTGGCAATCTTTTGGTATTGAGATGGGCCTTTTAGGGGGTGGGAGGGGGTGACGTTGGCACTGAATTGATCTGCCAGGATATTGGCACTATCCTTGGGATCAGCATATTTAATGCCATTCTGTTATAGCTCAGAGCAGGTCTGAGCATTGCCATTTACATTCTTGGCATAACTATAGAATGCCTTGTGGTTGTCCTTGGAATCTTTGGTAATTTTATTTTTGTAACTAGCTTTGGAGAATTTTATGAGGGATCTCAGCTTCTTACTGAGGCTGGTAAGGGAGGTTTTTGCATCCTGGAATTTTCTTCTTTTCTGGAGTGGTTTCTTCCTTCTGTTGTATAGTTTATGGCAGGGAGCCACCAGATTGGGTTCTGTTTTTTGGAGGAGACCATCTTGGTTCTATTTGGAATGCCATGATTCATGCATGAGTGGATGTGCTCCCACAGTGCCTTAGTGTAGGATTCAGCAGTCAAACTTTATGTTCCCATCTGCATGGGTGTCATGACGTGTGTCACTTCTGACTTGAGTAGCATGAAGTTGGCTTTGGAGAAGTTTTTTTATGAAGGTTTCCCTACTGGGGATGGGGGTGGGATGTGGATATCAAGGACGATTAGCTTATGGTCAGACCTGACCAATGAGGAGGTGACCACTGGTGTGGAGCATCAATCTCCCATGTTGGTAATCACCAGGTCTAGGATAATTGAGCCCCTGGTGGGACTACGGATTAGTTGATCCAGTGCATTGAAATTTATGAATTCCAAGAACCATTGGGCAAAGGTGTTGGTACCTGCGTAGTTTTCCAAATTAATGATAGGGTAGTTGAAATCACACAGTATTAGTGTGTTTGGTTGTATCTTAATATTTTCCAGTATATTTAGGAAGGTGTAGTGAGAATCTTGGGACATGGTGGGGGATCTGTAGCAAGCTACAATTTGGATTGCAGTCTTACCTAATGTTAAATGCACCTGTAGAATTTCAAATGCATTGTATTGGGCAACTAACCTGGGGGGGGGGTGAATATCCTTGATGAATATAGACACTCCTCTGCCTTTAGTGCTTCGGTCCCAGTTTGATGGCTGAACATTGTGGTAAGAGTTGTAGCCTGGTATTGCAGGGGTACTCTCTGGAGCCTTGAACCAGGTCTCAGTTACTGCACAGAATTGATGTTCTCCATTTTTAGGAGTGCCTCAAGAGAGTGCATTTTTAGGTTTAGACTTCTAGCATTGAGTAGCATTACCTTCAGAGTTTGCATGCTTATATCTGTTACGGTGGTGGTTTTATCCTTTGAGCCTTACCTAAAAAGGCACTATAGTAGTGGCAAGAGCCTTAGCCAGTAACCTGAATCCCAAGGGCGACAGGTGCAGACCATCTCTGGCAAACCATCATGGTTTCTCAATCATGTCGTCCCAGGCAGACAGATACTGGATCCCCTTTGAATGACACTAGAAACTTAGCCAATTGTTGAAGTCAATTATTTTGTCCTTATACTGTGGTATCATTCTGGGCGAAGGCAGGATGCTACTCAGGGCTAGGGTCATACCTGCCTGGGCCACATGATCTGAGAGATCTTCAATGTCTCTTTTCATGTAGTCCAGGGAGGTACATCTCAAGTCATTCACTCCAACTTGCAGAATGACAGTGTCCTATTTGTGCACCACTGTTTCTCATTGTGAAGAAAAATCTGCTTTAAATAACTTTTTGTTTCTTCTATTGCATAGGTCACTACTCGTTTGCAGTGAGTGTATGACTTGGTTGGTACTTCTTCCAGGGCTATGGCCACTGGTACTGTTTTAAGGAAGTTTGCTTGGCAGCATTCTCAAAACTTCCCAGATAATGTAAAAAATTAGATTTTAAATTCTTCTTTGTATTGAGATTTAGTGTTTGGCCCCTCTGCTGCTGAGGTGAACAAAAAGTGTGATGAAACGAGCAATAACATTTTTTCAGTCCTCCTTTTCCAGGATCAGTTTGGTAGAGCTGCTCAGAGTTTGGTGTTCTTAGCCAGAGATCTGAAGTGCATCTAAGAGAATCCAAGGCATCCAATGAAATCTTCCACAAAGAAGTATAATTTAAACATTTTTTTTTGCATTTGTGTACTGTATTTCACTGAACTGCTGCTTTATTTTATATTGTTTTTGCTGATGTGATTGATTTTTTTCGGCACATGTATACTTTGATTCATCTGCCCTAAATAGCATAGACTAGATTCAGAGTTGCTGAATCTGGACTGTTTGGCATCACTTGAGCAGAAAAACCAGCCATCTTACATTGTGTTAGAACTGTTTATATGTGCTTGTATTTAAGCATCATGTTTGGGCAGGTTTGCACTCAGTTTGGCTGAGGTGCTTAGAGTGGGTTAGTGGTGCCCTGTGTAGGCCTAAACACCTAGAATCACATTTTTCCCCTGAACTCCACTCAATGAAACCCTTTCAGGTTCCCCTGCTGCTCTTTGGGTAAATTGGTTGTGCACTGCTGCACTGCAGGCAGCTCAGCTAAGCACTGTTAAGTGTGGCCACACTTTCTTCACTAATCCTATATAGTGTTAAGTTCACTTGCTAATCCCAGAGCAATAGCTGATTTTTTGCTCTTCCACAATCCAGGAATTACCTGCTGCTTTGCACAGCCAGTTTACTAACATTTCTCCAGCCAGCCTGATTGACATGGCATCCTGAGCCATGTAGCAGTCGCCTCATTTGTACTGACAACCACCTGTACCTAAAGCAAACAAATATAGTAAGTATGAGATGTCTCTATACCATGAAACTTGAATCAGTCCTCCCACATAACAATAGACCAGACATCAAAAAGGTTGTCAGCTCACACACCTCTTTTCTTACACAAGTTAAAGTCAAGACACGTAAACCCACATATGTGGAGGTACTCACCAAGAGCTTACAAAAAGACCAAAGACTTCCCAAATGCAGGTAACCCTCACATACTGTTACATGAACAGAATCCACCAGTACACATAACAACACATATAATAGTGTCTCAGCAATCAAGCCTCTAAGGCAAAACACTTTTAAACCAAATTTCCTAGTCACAAGAAACTCAATAGTGAGACACAAAGGCATCTCTCTCATCAGGCTGGATAATGAGAAGGCCACTGTTACCTGCCTGCCCAGTCCCAGGATCAACCAAGTCACTCACGCACTGAAGTCACTCAACAGCAGTTACCATTATGACTCTGTCATAGTACATGTTGGAGTGAATGACTTGAGATGTACCTCTCTGGACAGTATGAGGAAAGACATGATAGAGCTCACAGATTATATGTGCCAGGCAGGTATGTCCCTAGCCCTAAGCAGCATTCTACCTTCATCTAGGAAAATGTGACAGTACAGACAAAAATGATTGATTTTAACAACTGTCTTAGCTTCTGATGTCATTTTAATGGGATTCAGTATCTGTCAGCTTGGGAAGAAATGGTTGAAAGACCTTGATGCTTCACCAGAAATGGTCTTCCCCTGTCTCCTCAAGGCTTTAGGATATTGGTAAAGGTGCTTACCTCCCCCATAGAGCCTTTTTTAGGCTATATCAAAACAACAAAACTTATTTTTCTCATTTTTTTTTATTTTTCAAGTACATTTGAATGAATTCCATAGTATTTATACATAACATCTTAAATAGCTATGTACACTATTTACATTATCTTGGCACTGTAACAGATCTTAATATATACAGTTACTTTATAAGTATGTCCAATCCATTATCAGAGTGTCTGATCAATTATTGTATAGTGTCAATCAACGATAAGACTTTTCCCCAAGGGTTGTAGATAAATAGCTTTGGATAAATTCTTAGTTCTTTAATTTTAATTTCCAATAATGTTATGGTCTTCAGTAGGCTGTAGAAGTATTCCAAGGTTGGTATTGTGTTTGTATTCCATCTTCTTGTCATATACTTCATTGAAATTGCAAGTATAGTCCATACTAGATACATATTTGACCTATTCAAATGAAGACATTCATTCACATTTAACAATATAAGAGCTTTAGTTAAATACAATGATTAATTGAACAAAGCTTGTAGAAAGTTATTAATACCATTCCAAAATGGCTTAATTTTAACACAATCAAAGAAAATGTGGTTCCAATCTGCATTGTGTACTTGCTCACATCTCCAGCATATTCCTTTTATGGAAGAACTAATTTTACTGATTCGATCTGAGGTTAAGAATGCTCTGTGCAGGCATTTCCAATTAAAAGGATGTATATTTTATCAATAATAAGAAATGTGCTTTAATATCTTCAATTAACTGTATTAAGTGTTCTTTTGTTATATATTTCCAGTATAAGGTTTTGGGTGTTGCTTATAATTTATCAATATTTTGTAAAATTTTGAAATACTGTTTCCCATGTCAAAGTCATTATATATAATTTCGGGTCTACCTGACATGGTGAACAGTTCATATAATCGACACTCATTTGGTCGACAGTTCATTTGGTCGACAAGCAGATTTGCCCCCTTCCCCAGTGTTGTGCAACCCTGGAGTTGATATATATAGTTAGGGGGGTGTGGGGGGCACAGCCCCCCACATTGGAGGGGGTGTGGGGTGAAGCCCCCACCTAAAATGCTTGTCAATCAAATGAACTGTCGACCAAATAAACTGTCGACCATATGAACTGTCGACCATGTCAGGTAGACCCATGATTTCATATATGCATTTTGTAAATTTTTGTATTTCTTTAAATGAAGAATTGTCAATTATTCTACTTAAATCTTGCGAATATGACAGAATACTTTGTAAAGTTAGCCAGTCCTGTTGTGGAATTTTGTATGTTGTTTTATTACTTGCATATCTAAAACTTTTAGTTCTTTGATACATTGGAGCCAACAAACAAATCCTTTCTGTTCCCAGGAATTAATAATTCCTCTATATATTGTATGTGGAAAGATCTTTGTGACAATAAATGGTGTTAAAAGATCAAACCAGATTTTTAAATCTATATTTGCATTAATAATTTTCCTAAATGAGTCAATGTAATAATTAATCATGCGAGTTTTAGTGGGTTTAGTTATGTTATATTGCATACTAATACATAATATGTGCCATGGCAAATTGTTTTTATCTGTTATTTGAATTTTTTTGTAAATCAAATTTGTTTATTGATATTACAGTTAGTAATTCTTTCCAATTTGCAGAGTAATTTGGACTTATCCAATCTGAGATTGTTTCAGATATTGATGCTTTTATATATATTTCTATATCAGGAAAGTTTAATCCTCCCTGTTTCCATGGTCTGATATACTGTATTAAAGCTATTCTGTTTCTTTTGGGAAACCATAAAAATGTTATTAGGCATGAATTCATTTCTTTAAGTATATTCCTTTCTGGTAACAGTTGTATTGCCAAGGCTATATATAGGATCTTGGGCAGTAAAACCATTTTTATTAAATGTAGTCTATCTTCAAATGTTAATATTATTTTGTTCCATTTTTTCACAGACTATCCTGGTCAACAAATGTGAAATAAATAAATAAATAAATAAATAAATAAATAAATAAATAATAAATAAATGTATTGATGATATTATTGTGAGTTTTTTGAGACTAATTCATTCATAACTCAATTCCTAGATATTTAAAGGTACATTCTTGTTTCCCTATGATGTGACCCCCCCCCCCTTAGTCTCCAGTTCTTTTTTTTATTTAAAAATAAAAAATAAAAAAAATGATTTTGATTTATTTGAATGGAGCCCTGACGTCATGTGAAATTTGTCAATCAGTACATCAAATTCTTCTAATGTCTCTTTTGTATTAGATAATGTTAGTAATATGTCATCAGCAAATATCATTACTTTAGAATTGTATTGTTCATAAACATTTATTCCTCTGACTTTTATATTGTTATGAATTAAATCTGCAAATATTTCAATAGCCAGAGCAAATAGAATTGGTGACATGGGACATCCTTGTTTAGTGATTTTGTTATATGTATAGATTCAGAGGTAAAAGGACCTAACTTGACATAAGCTAAACTATATATATATATATATATATATATATATATATATTCTTTAGGAGATGAACAAAGGATGCAGGAAATTCAAATAGCATTAGAATTTTGAATAAATAGTCCCAATTTAGGGAATCAAAGGCTTTCTCTATATCTAAGTGTCAAAGGAAAAATCTTCAAAGACCAATACACATAAGGTTCAGTTAAGGCACTTTTAATTTACTTGCCGCAAGGAGACAAAAACATGCAAATACAAGGATTTGTCTAACTATTAACAGGAAGTATGTTCATTCTTATACTGTTTTACAAGACATGGCCTTCTAAGCTGACGTAATCAAACACAACTTTCAGTATTGTTTTACAGCAGATGTTACTCAGATTTTCTGCTGACATAACTAGATTTGTGAGAAACTTTTCAGAAAAACAACCTGGCCTTGGTGACTATTAATCCGTTTACAAGCGTCTATTGTACAGTGTTACATTTCAAGGTACTCTTCTAACTCAGATACAAGCAAATGCTGATTGCAGTTCATATTTTCAAACAGGCTTTGTACTAATTATCTGTAACTTCTACAGCTGTGTATTTTCTTGTCTAAGTTTCATAGAAGTAGTATTGTTCTATTCATTATTTTCCTAATGCAAGCAGAAATCACCTGCTTCTCAGTAAATTTCAAAGACACAAGCAAGATTTTAGCTAACAATACAAGGTCAGAAAGCATCTGCAGTTTGTACAGATTTATGCAGTATGAAATAGAATAAATGTGTTAACCCTTTTCAAGCTCTAAATGCACTAAGCATATTGCTAATACACACATTAATACATATTTTTCTAACACTAAGCCAGTTATGAGTGTTTCTTTATTTTCTTTATTAACATAATCTATAAGAGAAATTATCCTTTTAATATTGTCATGTGTGGTATTAAAGCTTGTGACTGAATTTCTAATAGAGTTTTATGGAAGAGGGATAGTATCTTTGAAGGAAAAAGTTTATATATTTCCATAATTATGCCATCTATACCTGGGGCTTTATTATTTTTACCCTCTTTTTATTGTATCTATAATTTCTTTGTAGGATATGGGTGCTTGCAGATGTAGTTTTAATTTTTCTGTTTTTTTTATATTAGAATATTTTCCTCTAGATTTAATTGATAGATATGTATATTTTCTTTTTGGAAATGTTCCATATAGTGATTTCTCTAGGCATCAAGAATGTCACCTATATCTGAGACATTTTTCCCTTTCTTTTAATGGAAGATACTTTTAATGTTATTAGCTTTAGATTGTATTTTGATTCTTGTGGATAAATTATGTAGATATTTGGGAGAAGTGGCCAAGGCATTAATTTTTAGTTTTTCTAAAGCTAAACTATTTTTATGTGTTAGAATTTCATTGTATTTATTGTTTAATACTTCTACTTTCTTTTTCATCTCCAAATGATTTTGATTTTTTTCAGCTTTTACTGACAAAAGTTTGGATTATAGATCTAATAATTCAGAATCCCATTCTCTGATTGTTTTTATACCAAGTTAGGGTTTTACCATATATGTAAGCTTCTAATGAGTCCCATATCATTATTTTATTTATCTCTGTGGTGTAATTAATATCTAAGAAGAACTGTAATTCAGATAATAACCAAGGTTTGAACTCTTTAATTTTAGTTATATATGCTGGAATTCTGGAGTTAAAGATTAATGGTTTGTACCTATTTTGAAGTTTTAGTATCAATGAATTGTGGTCTGAAAAGGGGCAAGGAGTGACTGAGAAATTAATGATTTTAGAGTGTAAGTCATGAGCAGCAAATATTTTATCTATTCTAATTTGGGTACCAAATCCGTGATCTTGATGGGAAAACAACAAATATTTATCTTCTTTAAATTTGAAAGTATCTAAAAGATGAAATGATTCTACCCACTTGTTTAAAGCTTTTGATGCAGCAGATGTACACAGCGGTCTTTTATTTGCTGTTTCAGAAATATCAAATATACAGTTAAAATCTCCTCCTAATATTAAGTTGCCTTTATAATTATTGGAAATGAAATCCAAGTGTTTTTTTAACAGGTCCTGTTCCAATGCCTGGGAATCAGGATAGATTGGCTAGGGTCCATATTCTGTTATTATATTTAACTATTACTAATGCCATAAGGCCTTCTTTATCTTCATACTTATAAATGATTTCTGGGTTAATCACATTTGTTTTCCATAAAATTGTTATCCCTTTAGTCTTTGTCTTATAAGTGGATTGCGCCAATATCATAAATTCCTTAGGATTCCATTTGTAATTGTCATTTGTTTTGAAATGAGTTTCTTCAAGGAAGACAATTTGTGCTTTGTTCAGTTTTAAATATTTCAGTAGATTTGATCTCTTGCTAGGATTGTTTAAGCCATTGGTATTTAAAGATAATAAAGTTAAATCCATCTTAGTAATAAAACAACCTGGAGTAATTCTGCCAAAAGCAACCAGTAACCAGATATCAAGGCGAAAAAAGCAGAGATCGCACCCAGCAAAATTAGTGCACAAAACTCTTTATTTAACGCAGAAGACACCACACGTTTTCATCCATAAAACCATAGGCTTAATCAGAAATACTTTAATTTAAACCATTCATCTTATTTATCATGTGCAGGTGGTCACAGAAAGCAGTACCAGATGTGCAGTTTAAGGAAAGACCTTTCCAGTTTCTTCTGTCAGTAATCAGTAAGATGATCAGAGAATATCCATCTTAGGTTATTTAGACTATGTATTTTTTGTTTTATTGTGACAATTAAATATTTTCCTTTGATAACTATAAATTATATGTTTGAGCTTTTAAAGGAAATTATCAAGTTTGTTTTATGCGAACATTGATGAAAGTTAGCACATTTTAATTATCAATGCATCACTCTTTCCCCCATTTCCTAAACATAAGGATGTTCATATCTGTCATTTCTTATTATAAAATGAGTGAAATTATAGGTTAAAAATAACAAATTCACTTATTGTGATTAATGATCACAAGTTCCCTTTCCATATTTATAAATTGCCATTTTATGGCATATACTGAAAGTTTTTAGATTTAAACAGCAACATTCTATTTTGTATAATCAGCAAAGGTTAAACTGAGTGATTATTGTCAATTTAATACTATTTGTTCAGAATGTGATTGTTACATTCTGTGACATTCCTAGTTCAGGCTTCTATTGTTTCCCTTGAACAACTTTGTCAGTTTGATGTCATGTATAAAACATTAGTTACCTTGGTAACCGCTTAAGTATTATATATGGTCAAGATGGGTTACAAAAACTACAATTCAAGATAAAGCAATTACATGACTTGTTATGCATATTTACTTGTATAAGAAAATCATCGTGCTTCCCCTTGATATTCAATGCAGTGTATGTCATTTATAACAAGTTAAGACAGTAGTGTTATTATACACAAGCCAGTGTTATTAAATCCTGTCTTTAATATCTAAATTCAGCAGACTGCTTCATCTTATTTGATGATTATATATTTTATGCCCAGATTTACTGAAATCATATATTACATAACTATTGTGTGTGTGTTTTTTTTTTGGCTGTTGCTTAGTTATTTGAGAGACCACAAGCTGTAATGCTTATCTTTATTATTATTAGCTCCTTCCAAGCATGTTTATACAGTCCAACGGCAAGACACAACAGCTGCCAGACACAGCTGCATCCACACACACCATGCCACACACACCATGTCAGGATTGATCAAACAGCACTCAAAGCTATGAAACCTGCCATAATTGATATTAACTATGTTTAGGCAGAATAATAATGACATTTTTACTAGCTGCCAGACACAGCTGCATCCACGCACACCATAGCAGGATTGATCAAACAGCACTCATAACTGTGATACCTGCTATAATTGATATTAACTATATTTAGACAGAATAATGATGAAATTTGTACTAAGAGCTTGCTACTATTATTTAACCAGGATATACATGACATTTCTAAATCATACTTTAACTGAAGAAGGCATTAGTCTCCATGTCAGCATTTTTTTTCAAAACACTCTACTGTTACTGCTATTATATATGATTTTAATTTGTTACATTTGAGTCTGAACTCTAATGAATGGTTCCTTGTTGAATTAGTTAATTAATTACTTAAAATATTATAAGTAAAATCAAAGAAAAATGAACAAGATTAGTATTCATTGAGTTCAAGTAGGGGAATAGAAACGTCTATGTTTGTATTATATGTTGCTTTGTTTTTCTTATATATAATGTAAATGGTAACCCATCTTGACCTACCTTTGTTTGTGAAGAATTATTGGACTCTTTGAACATTCTGAATACATCATTACTGTTTCTCAGTTGTTTAAGAAACCCTACTTTTTTTAAATAAAAACAGATGACAAGCAATGTACCATATCAGTTGCTACTTTGAGAGATGTCGTTTTAAGAGTTACTTTTTTTGGTATGGCTATCATGGAATCAGTTTTTTGTTTCTTCTTTCTAGCATCAGTCCAAGGATTTGTTTCTTTTATTCTTTTAAGAGTAGGGGCCATCCATTCCATTTCTTCTGGGATAGACATTATGTTGTTGTTTTTGATGACTATAGTAGCTTCTTCTAAGTCATTAAAGGTTCTCATCTCATTGGCAAAAAGTATTTTTATCTTGGCTGGAAAGGCCAGCTGTGCTTTAATGTTGTTTTGTTTCAACAGGTTTATTATTGGCCAGACTTTTTTCCTTTGTTCTAGTATTCTGTAGGAATAATCATTGTCAAACCTTATCAGGCTCTGATTGCATTTAAAGGGTGATTTTCTCCAAGCAGATTTTAATATTAGTTCCTTGTCCAGAAATGAAAGAAATTTTATAACTATGGATCTAGATGGAGTATTTGTTGAGTTAGACGCAGGTTTCCTCAGTGCTCTAAGCACCCTTTCAATTCCAAATGAAAGTACCACTTTCAAGTCTAAAAAATCAGGAATCCAGGTTGTTGAGAATGAAATAATGTCTTCTAGTTCAGTGTTTTCAGGCAGACCAAAGATCCTTATGTTGTTTCTCCTTTCCCTGTTTTCTAAGTCATCTATTTTGTTAAGCAGCCATGTATTCTGTTTAAGCAGAAATTCTTTTTGGAATTCTTCCTCTTTGAGTCTCCCTTCAATGCCATTTAGAGAAGTCTCTATATTTGTTATTTTTGTATGGTGTTGCTGTGATAGTTCCTTAAGAGTATCAGTCTGTTTTTGAGAATTTAATTTGAGGTTTTCTAAGTCATTTTTTTAAAACCATCCATCTTCAAAGATAGTTCCTGTAAGGTAGATGTCATCAATTGCAGTTCTTTTTTCAAAGCAGCATCTGAATGAGAATTCCTTGAGTTGTTCATATTCAGTGACTCAATATATCTCCAAGTTACTTGACAGGAAAATGTTTGTATATCTCCACCAAAATTGATATTTATGTAGTTTAGTAGTTTATCTATAGATTTCTGATGTTTTAAACGTGAAAATAATACAAAATTTCCTTTATTATTATACTAGTTTATGGAGCTCTCAAAATTCACTGCTCTCAGTTGGCCATCTAGGCTCCGCCCTCCACAACAAAGCTTCTGACGTAGAAAAATACTCTAGAGACAAACTCAAGGTCATGCTGCTTAATGCTAGCAGCCTAAACAGTAAGCTGCCCTCTCTGGAAGCACTCCTCAGCTTGGAAGATGTTGCCATCTTTACAGTCAATGAGACCTCGTTCAAGGCCATGGAGAGCACCTCGGCCGTGCAGGGCTACAATGCCTTCCACATGTTCAGACCACAAAACAAGCTTGAAAGAACCAAAGGTAGAGGTATATCCATTTTCATTAAATTCAAATACACCTAATTTCACTAGTGAAACAGTATGGTCCAAGTAACTATAGGCAAAAACACCCTAAAACATCATAGCTAGCTACAGATCCCCCCAACTTGAACCAGGAGAAACACACCACCTACCTGGACTTGCTGGAATTGCTCAGTATACAGCCAAACACCTTGGGCATGGGAGATATCAACTACCCATTCATTGATTGGGCTATTACACAAGCACAAACATGACCACACTGAGGTTCCTGGACTTGTTAACTCAAATGCACTGGAACAGTTAGTCTGCACCTCAACAAGGGGCTCAAATATCCTAAACCTAGTACTTGCCAACATGGAGGGATACTGCACTATCCCCAGTCCCCCAGTGAACTGCCTTTTCTAGTTAAGTCAGACAATAAATCTATCTTGTTTGAAATAAAGATCAGACATGACACCCCTACAGGAGCAAAAAAAAAATGTTTCTGTAAAGCAAACTATCACTTCCTATGTAATGATATAAATGGTTTCAAAGCCCCTGCTAACACAGGCAATGACTCCTATGTGGAGAAGTACACAAACACCCTATATAGCCACTTAAGCAAATGTATTGACTCAGCAGTACCTAATATGATTAAAACTAGGTCCTCTCACAAAAACAAGCCACCCTGGTGGACTGCAAGTATTAATAAGTTATATAAAAAAGCAAGAAACTGATATCTAAGAACAAGAAGAAATGTACTCAGCAAGGGAAGACTACACCACACAGCTTAAACAAGCAAATTAGAAATGTTGTAAAGTCCTCTAAAGCAAGTTACGAGACTAGACTGGTGTCCCTGGTTAAAGACAATCATAAGGCATTCTTTAGCTGTGCCAGAAACCTCAAAGGGAATGCCCAGCTGTGTGTTGAACTTATAGTGGGTGATACCACTCACATGGAACCTGAAGAAATTGCCAACCTGTTGGCTGACAGATTTGATGACAATTTCATCCCCCTATCCCACCAGCCATTCCCTCAGCATTCTTGACACCTGTCCTCTACCATTTATCTCCAAAGAAGAGGTTATTCAAGCACTCTCCAAAGCCAAAAAGATTGCCTCTATGGGACCAGATAACATACCTGGCTGCATACTAAACAATCTAAAACAAGATGAAGTGAAACCGCTTAGCTGTCTCTTTAACTGCAGTCTGAGCACTGGTTTTGTGCCAGAGGACTGGAGAACAGCAACAATAATCCCCTTGCATAAAGGGAATCTATCAACTGACCCTGGGAACTATAGACCCATTAGCTTAATCAGCCTATCTGCAAGGCCATGAAAAGAATCATCATAGACCTTATCAACCAGGACATAGGCAGCCTTCTAACTCTTGACACAACTCAGTTTGGTTTCTTCAGGGGTAGAGTTTGCTTACTAAACCTGATGAACTTCTTTGAGAAAGTCAGTAAAAGCCCCGGATGAGGGTAAAGTAGTACACACCACCTGTCTTGACTTAGCCAAGGCATTTGACACAACTCCCCACTCAGGGATCATTGAGAAACTCTCCCAGCTGGGTATCAACAAATTCATCACTAGATGGGTAGCAAACTGACTCACTGATAGAACACACACTGTTAAAGTCAGAGATTCCACCTCCTTCTGTAGACCAGTTACTAGTGATGTACTACATGGATCTGTACTGGGCCCTCTACTGTTTGAAATTTATTTTTCTGAAGTCTAGTCAAAAGTTGATGGTTTTTGAAAACTGGGAGCAATCATAGAGTCCCTCAATGATATCATCAAATTACAGAAGGGACTGACACAGACACACGATTGGTGCCAGAGCCATGGGCTGAAACTAAAGGTAAAGAAATGCCTCATCATCCCCTTTGGCAGACAAGTAGCCCCTGCTAGTTATGATATAGAAAGCAGCACTCTAAGCTCAAACACAGTGGTGTGTGACTTGGAAATGCAGGTTGATAGCAATCTAAACTTTGATCACCATGTGTCCACAGCAGTAAGGAAAGCCTTCTACACTGCCCATCTCATAAATAATAGTATTGCATTCAAGACCATAGAGGTCATTACTCCATAGTACTCTGTGCTTATCAAACAACTGATTGAGTTCAATGTTCCCTTCTGTATGTACCTCACCATACACCTAAAGCAGTTGGAGAGACCACAAAGGTTTCTAACCAAGAGAATTCAGGGCCTCCAAGACATGACCTACTTGGAAAGACTGAAAGCTCTATCACTGTACTCTATATCATACAGGCTTCTGGGAGGCAACCTGTGCTTGCCTTACAGAGCAGTCTCTGACCCTACCCTAATGGAAATACTGCACATCCACAAATCAAATGGGACAAGAGTCACTCCCTCCAGAGATCTCAACCTGGCCTGTGACATTAATAGAACTTGTGCAAGAAACAGGTATGTCTCCCAGAGATTGCCGCTCCTCTGGAATAAGCTCCCACTTCTTGTGCAGCAGAGCTCCTCAATGACCATATTTATGTGCCACTTTGACAATTGGATGAGAAACCACAAATTCACCCCTGCCTCATGGAGAGGTGCATTCAGTGCTGATCACAGTGTAGCGCTGCAAATAACAACCATCTATCTAAGTTTAGCTAGGGTACTTGGGATTTTTATATCACTAAGCTTGTAAATGCCCTAGGTCCATTAGCCTAGAAACATCCTATGAACCTATAAATTGTCCAAGGGATTTTGTTTCTCCTCAGCCAGTTTTGGCAAAAAACAGAGTATAACAGCCTCAACAAAACTCACGTAAACATAGCTTTAAGAAGAAGTGGCAAGGAGGTTCCAAAAAGAAGTCTCAAAACTCCCCAAACCAATGAAGTCCAACCAGTCTCAAGGACTATTCAAGAGACCTTGTGAATCCCACTCCCACTCCGACCCTGGCCCCTTTTTTCTCCCAGAAAATTTGAGTCACCATTTTTCCCTTTGGCAACAGACTGTTTCAGACAAATGGGTTCTGAAAATGATTCACTGGGGTTGCAGATGGCAGTGGATGAAGTACCTCCTTTACAGTGTGTCATTCCTCATCCTACAGACCAGAGTCTTTTCTTTCCACCTGTCCGTCATCACATGCTGTCCCAAGAAGGGATAAAACCAGTTCCTCCTTCGCAGGTGGGAAAGTGGTTTTATTCAAGGATGTTCCTAGTCCCCTCAAAAGAGGCTTGGAGACCAGCTCTGGATCTTTATTTCCTAAACCTGATTGTGATAGTGCCCATAGTCAAAATGATGTCACTTTACAACCTGTTACTTCTCTTCTTCCTCTTTTAAGTTTCCTTCTAATACTAAACTTAAAAAGATGCTTATCACCGCATTCCTATTCATCAAGACTTTATATGTTTCTTAAGTTTTTGTAATTCTGGATCACATTATCAGTTCCCTCTCCCTTACCCTATGAACGTTCCACTGCACTAATAGTGTTCACAAAGTGTCCAATTATAGCTCACTGTAGGCTATAGGATATACATATTTTTGAATATTTAGACAACTTACATATCTCTGCAGAGTCTGTTTTCAAAATGTCAGGAACCTCTCTCTCTCCATACCTCTCAACTTCCTAATACAAGAAAGTTGGACAAAGCCTTAAATAATGGGGGGGCACCCAAAAATAGGGCAGATTTTAAATAATGCTCTTATAAACTTAGAATGCTGTTAGAATAACATGTTTTGTGTTGGCTTGCATATGAATGATATGAAGTCTGAAACTGAAAAGTATGTCATTATTTAGTAACATCAATCCTCTGTAGTTTGCCAGAAAAAAACACACATATTTTAAGTGGAGCAGGTCACAAAATGAGGCAAAAATGTGGACATTCTGCAGAAATCTGGACAGTTGAGAGGTATGGCCTCTCTCTCTCTCTCTCTCTCTCTTAGGTGAGATCTCTTGCTCAAGCTTGATTTCCAAGAAAACATTCAAAAGTCACTCCTGACTTCCTCAAACAGGATTGTGTTCTTGAGATGTCAACTAGACACCTTAGTTCAAATAGCTTTTCTTCCACAGGAAAAATAGATCTTTATTTAGATCTATTTCTAAGGTTTTCCACTAAGACTTTGGCTCCTTTGATGGAATACCTCAGGATTTTGGGTCGCATGGCATCTATGATTCTCATGATACCCCTGGCAAGACTCGCATGAGAAAGACATAGTGGTATATGAAATCTGTTTGGTCCCAAAATCAACACCCTTTATCTTTTCAGATCCTAGTTCTAAGGTTTGTCAGAAGGGAATTTGTGGAGACAACAGATATCCTGATGTCTAGGTCTCCCCTTCTCCCTCCCTGCTCCAAAGCTGTCAGCTATCACAGAAGCTTCGTACTTTTTTTGTGGAGCAGTTTCAGGAGGGATAAATGTGCAAGGGGTGTGGGACACCACAGGCAGATGTAAGCACATAAATTTCAAGGAGATGCTTGCCCTGATCAAGGCACTCAACCCTTTGAACCATCTTTGGTCCCCAGGACCTCATCAAGCAGTTATAGATAATACCACAGTCATGTGGTACATCAACAAACAAGCAGGAAACAGGCTGTACACCCTTGCAGACTAGCCATGTTACCTTGGGATATAGATTCATGCAAGAATGCCTGAAAGCAGATGCCTTTTCTTTGGACAGGAATGTTCCTGTATGCTTTTCCACCCTTTCCACTAATATCCAGGGTACTTCTGAAGATTCAGAAGGAATTTTCCAAGTTCATTGTGGTGACTCCAATCTAGCCCAGGCAACTGAGGTTCTCCCTTCTTTTGGAAATGGACAGTAGCAATTACCACAAGCTTCCTCACAGAATGGATCCTCTCATACAAAAACAGGAGTTTTTGATACACTCTGACATCAGTCATCTTTGATTGGCTAGCTGGATGATAGGGCCTTAATTCCTTTTAGGCACCTGGCTTCTGAGGACATGCAGCAGGCATCGATGGAGGCAAGAAAGCCTGCTACTAGAAAATCATATATTAACAAATGGAAAAGGTTTTCTAGTTGGTGAAAACAACATAACAATCACCCATTCAGAGCTAGTTGTTCTCTAGTTTTACAATATTTGTGTGAGTTACTATTCTATGGCCTTTCTTATTCCTCTGTTAAGGTTCATTTACCAGATATTTCAGCATATATCCCCAATGGATCGTCCTCCTCTCTCAAAGCAGTCTTATATTGAAATGTTCTTGAAAGCACTTTTGTATAAGAGGCCTCCAAGTAGACCGGTGGCCCTGTCTTGGGATCAAGTTATCACTTGCTACATATGAACCAGCTAATATGGCTGACTTGAGGTTCTTAACATGGAAATCAGTTTTACTGATTGCTCTGACCTCTACAAGAAGGGTATCTGAGTTGAAATATGTTATGGTAAGTCAACTCTTACTCATTTTTCATAGGGATAGGGTTTGTTTGAGAACTAATCCTTCTTTTATGCCTAAAATGGCATCTGAGTTTACTTTAAGTCAAACTCTAGCTCTCTTTTATTATTTCCTGAATCTAAAACTGAGGGAGAAAGGATACTGCATGCCTTGGATGTCCATAGACAACTCCTGTACTATCTTGACAGAAATGAATCTTTCAGATCTTTGGATCAATTGCTCATTTCTTGTGAAAGTAAGAAGGGATAACTTATGTTAAAACAGATTATTTCTAAATGGATGTCTAAGATGATTACCTTTTGTTATACTGACCGTGACAAATCTATTCCTGGCAGGATCAAGGCCCACTCTACCAGGGTCTTGGCTTCATCTACAGCTTTTTTGAAAAGGTTGATTCTAGAAGTATTCTAGAAGCTGCTACCTGGTCCTCTGTACATACTTTTACAAAGCACTGTAAGCTTGATTCTTTCTCTAGGTCTAGATCAAACTTTGCTGGGAGTATTCTCCATGAAGTCCTGCAGCTTACTGCAGTATTGGTCAATAAGCAGAAAAAGTGCTGTCTCCTTGATTACAACACACTCCTTATACACAGAAGAAGAGCAGGAAAAATTGACATTGTGTTTATAATTATAATTACAACTGCTTGTTAGATAACAGCATGAACACCTTCCCATAACTTCAGTTTCTGTTTATGGATAGCTCTCTTATTTTTCCTAGCAATTATATAACGGAGCCACAGGCTGTAACAAAAGCCTTTATCACTCCGTGTACCCTGAATCTTAAAAATGCAGCATTTTTATCACCAGTGTTACTTGGCAAACATTCCAGGATCAGTATCCCATGGTTTCCATGGGGAATACATTGAAAAGAATAACTTTTTCTTCTCTTTTGGCTATTCCCGTTAGGGGTCGCCACAGCGGATCATCTGTTTCCATTTCTTCCTGTCCTATATTGCTCAGTGACACCAACCGCCTACATGTCCTCTCTCACCACGTCCATAAACCTTATCCTAGGCCATCCTCTTTCCTCTTACCTGGCAGCTCCATCCTTAGCATCCTTTTCCCAATATACCCATCATCCCTCCTCAGCACATGTCCAAAACAAAGCAATCTCGCCTCTCTATGATTTTCCTCCAAACCGTCCAACCTGAGCTGACCCTCTAATATACTGATTCCTAATCCTGTCCATTCTTGTCACACCCAGTGCAAATCTTAACATCTTTAACTCTGCCACTTCCAGCTCTGACTCCTGCCTTTTTGTCAATACCACCGTCTCCAACCCATACAACATAGCTGGTCTCACTACCCTCTTGTAGACCTTCCCTTTCACTCTTACTGGTACCCGTCTGTCACAAATCACTCCTGACACTCTTCTCCACCCACTCTACCCTGCCTGTACTCTCTTCTTCACCTCTCTTCCACACTCACCATTACTCTGAACTGTTGATCCCAAATAACTACAGGCTTGTAATGGTTTTAAATAAAAACGAAGAGTGGATGCAAAAGAGTTAATCAATGAAAGGTAGACCAAGAACCATTTAGATGTCTAATGTTCGTAAAAGTGTGCATGTTTAATTGTATGTGGGTGTTCCATTTGTCGTTTATCACAAAAAGGCATCTTAGAAATGTTAAAGTTTTGAGCATGCTTTAATTAAGTAGTAATTATTCTAAGATCTAACATGCAAATTAAACTTAAAGCAGTTGCCTTTAATGTGATTTTATAACCTGAAAGGCATTTCTTCCATTTGCAAGGAGTAAGGCCTTGTATCTCTTAAATATAGTTTTCATAAAATACTGCATCAATTTATTGCTAATTGCCAAAGCTGAGCGTCAGCATTAAATACGTTATACACTTTAAATATTGAAGGCTAATACAAAACAACAAGGAATAAAAAGTGCCTCTATTTGTAGGCAACTTGGAAATGGGTCCCTATTAATTTGGTGAAACTTTAGCTTGTCAAGCTACAAAAGATCGACAGCTAAAGATCGAAAGAGCCAAACCGCGAATGGCCAGCTAACCGAATTTTTTTCTCAGGGAAAGAATTTGCTTGGCTGTTAATGGGAATTTGCCCTTTCCCCCCATGTGGAGTGATCTCATTGTTAGTATTTTTAGTTAGGGGTGGGGGGGCACAGCCCCCATTTAATTCTGTTTGAAAGGTTTTTGTTTTGTGTAATGGCCAAGCGAATTCTTTCCATGGGAAAAAAATCCCTTAGCTGATCATTCGCAGTTTGGATGTTTTGATCTTTAGCTGTCGATCTTTTGTAGCTAAAGTTTCATCAAATGAATAGGGACCCCTTGGAAACACTGATTTGTTAAGTAATTTCAAAATAATGATGCAGTATACAGAGTGAGGAAATCAATTTTAGACTATGAGACAAAATTATTAGCAGTTCATAGGCTTAATGCTTTTTCTTGTACAGCTATTCCTTCTAGACATCTAGCAAGCATGTCTTTGTAATTTTATTACTCATTGTTTAGTGAATACCTTTTTTGACATGTAATTTAAAGAACCCCATTCTCTGAGCTGCTGCATTTTCATGAAAGGTGATTTCACACAACAAAAGTGAAAAAGTTTATGTCAGGGCATTCAGAAACCTTTAGTGCTCATGCAAAGCATCAATTCAGACAAGCTGTTTCTGTGTTTACTGACTTTCATGTGATGTGACAAAAGTGTCTAGTTATGTATTCCAAAAACATTTATTTGAAATGCAGATCTAACCACATTTCATGACAGCAGGAAGTTGAAAAAATGTTTTGCTGGAATTAATGCCTCGCATAAGCTGTAGGAGTTTCTGAATACCCCAGTGTCTAATTTTATCAGGAAGTATTTCAAGAAAAAATATTTACATATTTATAAAGTAGTTGTCCAATCAACTCAAAAATGTTTACTTTCCTGAATACATAGTTTATAAATTTACCAGTTTCTGGTATTTTATATAACAACCTTCATAGTATCAACTTATTTAGACCAAGTTGTGAATGTAAAATAAAGAAAGAAATGTATATTATTTACTAGCAAAGTGCATGCATGACTTTTGGTGAACGTTCTGAAATGCAATATGAAATCAGTGTCTGTTGTCAATACTAATTCATTTGAAAATTAGTGTATACAAAAAATACAAATTAACGTGTATAATCACAAGGGGTGTACATTGTACAGATGTAGCTCTGTATTCACAAGAACTTGAACTGTACTTGTTTGGGATTATGCCTCACCAAGACTATGTGATTGTGGTGAAATTTACATAATGCACTTCCTTTGTCTGTAATTGTACACAAACATTTTTGTTCTCTGTGTGTATCATAAGCCTTGCATTCTGCCTCTTGTAAAACCTTGGGACATGTATTTTGGTAAAGAGATATTGAGAGGTATGCCTAATTCTTCTTAAACTGTGCATCTTTCTGAACAGTTGTGCCATCTTTATGGATGTCCCAGCATTAATACTGACTGAATAAAAGTTAACTGCAATTATACCACGCCAAGTGCAACACACACATGTTCAGTTATTATTCCACAGAGGTAACATTTACAATTAAAAGACTTAGCTAAATATATTTTCTTTCAAGGTCAAATGTTCCCTGGTTTGCATTATTTCAAGATGGGTGCATCCTAAAAAAACAAGAATCCGTTTTGCATTTCAAACATCATTTGCAGTTAAGATTGCTTCCTTTTTTCCTCTACAAAATCTTTATATACTCATCTCATCCTACTTTGAAAAAGCACTGTCATACATTTTTAGAAAAAAAAAAATAATAGCTAAAACGTATTATTCAGAAAATATATAAAATATATTCTATGAAATATGTAAAATAAAGCCAGAATTAGTAGCACTTATAACACGGATATTGTTAAACCTATATAACGAATACATGCTCTTTGTTTTGATTTTCTTTTTATATGTGGAAGCAGTACATTTTAGAATTACAATTTGTCGTCTACTTTTTAAACATGAATATTTCACTGCATGAAACCTGAAAAAGTATAATATATTTTTTTAAAGCTAGTCTTTAAATGTTCATTATAGAAAGACAAATCACTTGATCTCTCTGTGCGGTTATACTTATTTTGCAGTAGCAAAGAATTTGCTTAACAAAAGTTATTTTGAATGAGTTTTTTTAGACCTAAGGGTAACACCAATCAAAAGAAATTAGATATACACTCAAGGGCAGCTTTGAGGTGAGAAGTATGTCAAAATGCAGGCTGGCTCTGATGATATATTGTATTCTCTTTCAACACAAGAATAAACGACCCATTGAACCAAAACAAAACATTTTTCAAACTCTTCGAGAATCACTCACAAATGGAAGTCCTTTAAAAAGGGGTTCCATACTTCTCTTTTACCAAGACTTTAGTTCATTATAGTATCATTAATCTTTTGCATTTATTAAAACAGTGAAAGCATTTTAAATATATGTCAGCACCAGTGCTCTTGAAGCATAGACAGCCTTTAATGAACTGTTGCATGCTGTGTTCTGCCTCACCTAAAGGCAATGAAAGATTAGTTTATGGAACAATTAACATGTAAGGAAGTGAAACAAAAAAGATTTGTCCCCTCCCAATCTAAAGGAGAGAAATGTTTTTAAGGCGTGCAACACTAGGTGCATTTTTCAAAGACTTTGAAATGGACTCCTTGTTGAAAATTTCATAGCGCATGCTACTAATTATTTGTAATAAAACTATTCTTCTTTAGCTTCAGGACTGAAATTAAAAACAGCCTTGGTTAAAGAAGCTGAGTTTCTTTTTCTTACCTATTAACTAGAACCTTATGTTTCAAATGTTATTTTTGGAGCACTTATTTATTAATGGCCTTTTAGATGTGTTTCTTTAAATGGAAATAAATGGCTATAGATTATACTCTGAGAGCAATTTTAGTAAAGCAGTGAGACTTTACTGTATCACATGCAGTCGAATGTACCTTCCAGAGAGACTCACAATGTTTAAACCTGATGTTTAAATGTTGATATTTTTCTAAATCATTTGAAAGGGAGACTAAATTCAGATGTCTCAACTCAAGTAATGGAAAAGCCAAGGCTGGCCTTAGGCCAGTTGGACCAATTTGGCCATATACGCCCCTGCTCAAGTTTATGGCAGGGTCATTATGTCTTACATGATCCAATGATTTGCCGAATTAACCTACTATAGTGTTGCTCCCCCAGTACATGCAAGTCCGGTATTATCAGATGCCATATTATTAGTAACTTCCCCTTCATGCCTTATATATGGTTTACAGTGTTAGCTACTTGCATTCCCATAGTGGTCAAGTACTGTTGCTGAGTGCTCAATAGGGTTTTCAACCCAAAGCTCATTGGATTAACCATCTCATTTTGTGCACTGCTCCAGTTACTGTATCAGAAGATAAAACCAGGCTTATTTTGAAAGCCGAAAGAGAATCATTGTAATCTTTTCCTTCTTACTGACATGGGGTTTATGAATGGTTGTTAATGAATAAAGTTACAAGGATTAACTGAGAAAAAATCAGTTTCAGACAGCATGAAAACAATCATTACTAATTAAAAAATGCAGATATTGTGATGTGAAATAACTTTTTATCACTAAAACTTGTGACAGAATGTTACCAATTCAGAACTATGGCAAAGAAATGTTTGATGCAGTTACAGATAGGAGCAAAATAATCAGGGAAAACTGAAACACGAGGTGCATGTGTTGAGTGATAGAAGGCAAGTGAGGATAGAAAAAAGGATTCATGTTTATGAAAGTGTGAAATAGTATTACAGTGGAAAGCAACCAAGGAAACAATAAACTTTAATCAATATTAGTGCAACAGAGGTAATGCAAGACCACATATTCAGGGCAGTATAAAGTTGAGATGGTATGTAACATAAATTATTACAATCATAAGTAAACATGATCCAAGAATTCAGTCAGTAAATTAAGTATTAAAAAGAAAAATACCTGTACACTGTCATAACATTGTATTGTATACTGTTTATATGAAGAAAATAATATACAAAGAACAAGGCTACAGTATATATAACTAAGCATGGATGTATAATTGTTTTTTTTTTTTAATATCATTTTATTACATTTTCTTCTTTTTTAACAAAGAAGAAAGAAAACAGAAATATATAAGAACAAGATATATGAAATATCAGTTTACAATAAACATAATAACACAGATAGGACATATATAATCAGTGATCAGTTAAAAATATGCAAAATTAGCTAACTGTTTAAATGTTCATGTTTGATTGTAAGACAAAGGTTACTCAGAGCTATGTTAATCTTAACAGAAGTTGTCACTGAATCAGTTTCATCTAAACATTATAGCCTACCCAACTTTTGCTGTACCTTGTAAAAATAATGTACACTATTTACAATTAATGTCACCTCTGATGATCAGTACATTTGCACTTTCTTGACCTTTCCAAATTTAATATGAGTAAAGGTTATACTAATGTTTATTTTCTTTTTATTTTTCCCTATTTGTTTGGAATAGTGATGTTGTATTCCCTTGACTAGACAGGTTTTACCTTAAGATTTCTATAAGTGTTTTCCAATATTTCTGTTAGTAGGATAGTTTTTTTTTGGCTTCTTGTGATTAGTTTGCTGGCTAATATGTATTTCATAGCCAGTCTTTTAAATTCGTCCCATGTAATTTTAGTTCTATCAAGCCAGTTTTGAGCTATGTATGATTTTGTGGATGGATGTATAATTGTTAATCATGGGTTGTGAAGGAGACTACAGCATGAGTCAAATGACAAGAAGACAGGAAAGAAGGGAGAAAAGACAGTAAAACTGAATACAATAAAATAAACTACAACAGCCTGGGGAAAACAAGAGGAAGGTGTGCAGCTGTCTCCTACCCTGAGTCAGGAGATCTGGGCAGTGCAGCACGGGTCTATAGCAGTTGAGCGAAAACCCCTTTACGTGAATACCTAAACATTGACCCCTATACCTCGAACTGCAAAAATCCCGAATGCACTAAACCGCAAAAAATAAAATATCAAACTATGATAGTCCGCCAACCCCACCACCCACTACTTAGTACCTACCCAAACAAAATAAATAAACCACATACATACACTAAGCAAACCCTACAGACATAAACCCAAACAAAATAAATAATCCACATACATACATTTAACAAAACCCTACTTCCAACACTACACTAAACTCCACATACACAACTATCTATGCACTATATTTAACCCCTCCCTAAGCCTAAGGTCCGTAACTACCGCATACTTCCCCTACAGACATACACCCAAACAAAATAAATAACACACATACATACACTTAAAAAAACCCTACATCTAGCACTACACTAAATCTTACATACATTACCTATCTATGCACTTACCTTAACCCAAATCCTAACCCTAAAGTCCTATCTATTGCATACTTACCTTATGGAGCTATACAGCAGACGGGCCAACCAAAACAAATCGACATTTCGGAATTCGTGGTTTTGGATGTTCGAGGTTTATGTACTTCTCGCAATACAGTTCGATGTATTCGTATTCACGTAATAGGGTTTTCGCTCAACTGATATAGAACCGTGCAGCACAGTTTGGGAATACGTTTACTGCTAAGTAAGAGTACACCCATCTGGTGACACACCATGTAGACAAAGGACCTCAGTGGCCCACCAAACAGGCCCCTTACAGTATGCCTGAGTGATTTGAGCAGACCCTAACAGAGGAACTACAGGAGGTGTTGGATTGACCAATAATCCAATAGCATAGTATTTTATTTCTGTTTTAACATGTCTTTTAACAAAATATAAGCTAATAAACATATTGTCGTATTTTCATACACAGTAATAACATGCATTCCACATATCTCACCTCATATAGTCTTAAGGTCAAGAAGCCAGCAAGTGAAGGGAGTGGTGGAGTAGTAGATGTGGGACTAGATGAAGGGCCGCACCAAAATGATTCAAACTGGAACCTGCAGTTGCTATGATCGGCAATGAGAAAAGCATTATTTCTATAATTCTGTTTATCAGTAAAAAATATTATAATTTCATGAAGTTATACTTTATCTTAAAGCAACAGACTGTGTTGCATTTTTCTACATTCTTTCTGTCTCAACAACTTGATAAACATCAGACATCCTGTGATGTGATTAGTGTATTCATTCCTTTAGAGAAAGAGCTGACAGCAGGAATTAATCATCCAGGCAGTTATCATAATTTCTGCTGATGGCTTATGGTTTTATCATCTGGCAGATGACATTCATTCTCAGTTGCATCTGGAACTCCTACATCTTTTCCACCTGACCCCAGCTCAGGTACCTACCCTTCACATACTCCACCTGGGAGAACTTTGCATACTGTAGTTTGTCGGAGCCAACTACTTGTCCACAGCTTCTAGATGGGTTCCAGTGCTGCAGCAAACCAGCAGGCCTACATCCCATCAGAATGGTTGAGCTGTTATCAACCAATCACTTTCACCCACTCTGTTCAGCTCTGCCAACAGCATAGCTGATAATCGGTCGTAGGTTGTCTGACTTATAGCCAGGACTTTACCCCTCTATGCCATAAAACCAACTTCACTGACATATTATTATCATCATCATAATTATTATTATTTGTTTTGCTTCTACCTTGTCACATGAAATTAGATGTATGTAAGCAGAATAGTTAAAACAATTGTATGCATTATCATGAAATGTATATTTTGGCATCCAGAAGAAATACTTGCAGCTGGCTTCACTACAGTAGGCTTGGCTAACCACAGTTAACAATATTTGAAAGCAGGCAAGCTGTATTAAATGCATTTCCACCAAGGAACAGAAAGGTAAATACAGGAAGAATTGCACAACCAAAAAGCCCCAGAACTTACAAGATCATAAAATCCTAGGAAAGGGAAATATTTGTAACTCCTTCTTGGTTCAAATTTTGTGATCATAGAGTTAGTTCCAGAGGAAGTGGACAAAATAGCCTTTCACAAAGAGGGGTGCAGAGGTGATTGAGTCTGGAAAAACAGTGCTGCAACTCAGCAAATTTATGTTTCACATTGTGCAATAAGCAATCATTTGTCAGCAGGTTCGGTAGACTCTGTGTTGCAAATTAAACATGCTGATGCTTTGACAATATCTTGCCCAACATATTAGGTTATGATGATTTCCCACTGGTCCAAAAAGGTTATTTTTTGGGAAGAGTATTGTCAGCAAAAAGGGAACAAATCTGTAGACAGTGTCTAATCTGGTACTGTAACTGCTGTGTGTATTCTATATTACAAGGCTCTTCTCAAATTATGTAGAAATACAGTTAAGTGATGATTGAAGATTGCAAATGACTTTGTATTGTAGTAATACTAGCATGTTGTTATTGTCTCTTTCACATGTTAAAATATGCATTCTACTATATTGCCAGTGCATAGGAATGTGAAAAATGACCAACATAGTCTCCAGCTGCTTTACATAACTCCATTCCTGCCCAGCCCCAATTCTCCCAGCTGCTCCCTTCTCGATTATCTGGACATACACATTCACAAGGTTGATCTTCCATCTCTAGTGAAAGTTCACCTTATGGTTCTTACTGTTAGGTCCAAGCAGTGAGGGATCTTATGGGGAGCTGCAGGCATGGATTCAGGAGAACTCATGCAGTAGTCAGTTATTGCCTCTCTCTGTGGGAGTGGCTAGTGCAATGATATCAGGCTGTCATCACCATTACACGTTTCCCACTGAAAAGATCTGCAATACTCCTGGTCTCCATCAGAGGTCACCCAGACACTGAGTTCTTCCAAACCCTTCCTTAGTATAGGAGTGCTGGCTTTTAGCTGCTTCATCCTATTCCCTTAACCCAGTCAACCAAAACAGCAGCCTCAACCCATTTTTTATACTCAGAACATCAGCAGCACAAATGGATGCCCTTCTGTTGCACCCCTAGCCTGTCAAAATGATAATGCAGATTACAACAGACACACTTTAATGAGGAAGGATGTCATAACTATAGTGTAACTAAAATATTAAGAATGTTATCCCACCACAAAAAAGTGGATAGTCAAGTACTTATTAAAGACACTGGTAACATAACATGAACACCCCACCCACTCTCAATAACTAAAGAATAAAACTGTATCATGTACTTCACAGAGAACATTTAATGTAAAAATAGCAACACAACTGAATGTTGCAACAGCATTACTTTAATACATACTAATACTAAACACAGCAATGCCTCTTTTGTCAGACTGTGAATAAATAAAGGCAGCAGCAGCTAACAGTTTTTGTCTCACAAACAGAGACATCACCATGATTCACAAAAAAATACAGTAATCACGTAATCTAACTACTATCTTATTGATACTTGCTAAACATAAACTTAACCCTGCCTCTAGCCTGAACCCTACACCTTTCTGCAAAAAAACACTTTCCATGACACTGCCACTATTTAAACAAAATATGTCAGATTTTACTGATAATGGTATTGGATTGCAAAAGGAAAGAGGTTACTTTACTTGTGCAATCTGTTTTCTCTGCTTTACAATTTTGAGGTTTTGATTATTCGATATGCTAGCATCAATCATTTCTGCTTCAGTCTTTCACCATTCACAAATATGCACACACACACACACACACACACACACACACACACACACACACACACACACACACACACACACACACACACACACACACACACACACACATATATGTATATAGCGATCTTTACATTCCATATCTTATAAGCCACTTTATGTCCACTACCTGGACTCTGCTCTTTAAAATACTACCTAGCAATTTTTTTCATTTATAGCTGTATTCCACTCCAAATGCAGTTGGTCCCTTAACTCTGAAATCTCACAACATCTTAGAACAAACAGAAAGTGAGGAAAATGCAGCACTCTCCTGATTCTAGCTGCTATGACAAGAATCCAGAAATCTTATAGGTTTAAATATTCTCTTCAGGCTTGAAAAAGTCTATTAGTGGAGATAAATATCTGGTGCTTACCTCTAAATTCAATTGTTGCCATTTAGTCAGTAGCTCCGAGTATTGCGCACCATATGTGGACATTTTCAAAACACGAAGGCCTCTCGGGATTATACTTCTAGCTAGGTATACTTCAAAATGTTGTCGTTGGGTAGTAAGTTTCTTTAACTTCATGAGATCATTTTCCAGCTTCTCTATTTTGTTGTGTAGATCCTCCAAATTCACTTCATTCAACGGCTCTTCCATGTTCATGCTCTTTGCATCATATAAAAGAAGGGGATTCACAGTGTTCATCACCATGGCTTGTAATCTGTCCAATACACTTTCAGCATTCAAATCAGACCCGCCTGGTCTGTTCTCAATCTCAATTCCACTTCCCTCAGCCATGTCTTGGTACACAGTAACCCAAAGAATCAATGAAAATAATACGAAAGATAGTACTACCCTTGAACAAATGTTTTGCTGCCAAAATAGTAGAAAATGAAACAACAGAAGTATATAAGGTAGCAGAAACAAGCACGGTTAGAATTAGGCTCCAATATCCATGATGTAGAAAAAAAGTCTTTATTTGTGCACAGGTTAGTGCTTTCACATTTCGCTTCTTCAGACCAATAAAGTGCAAAAACATCAATAGTGCTTAAATACATTAAATTAACCAATCATAAATTTCCTTCAATTATACTCAGAGAAATTTTTAAAGTCATATCATCCTGCACTACATAATCTATTAATAACATAATTGTTCTTGATTAAAAACATCATAAAGACAACTTAATATATTAATATGTTAAACTGAGCCATTTTCAATTTATATTGACAAGATGTTACATCCAGTACTAGAGTTAAATTCTAGTGTATTAAGGGATACCAAGCAGTTTTTAACTGACTTTTTTGAATTTTGTGCAAACACACAGATAGATCATTCTGCCTATTTTGTCACATTAGATGTACAGTCTCTTTTTACCATCATTCCAAATGAAGTAGGCATTGAGGCTGTGAAGAAATATTTATCTGTAAATAGTGATTATACTCTCAAGATTGATTTAATTTCTTTATTCTTGGAGGTGGTACTTGAAAATGTCTTTATATTTGACCAAACATTGTATTTACAGTGTGATGGCATAGCTATGGGCACTTCTTGTGCCAATAGCTACGCCAACATGTTTTTGGCTCAATGGGAGGAGGAAGAACTGTTTGTAAAGGATGTACTTTGACAATGTATACCCTTTTATCGATGTTTTGTGGATGATGTTTTCTTTTTATGGGTTGGTGATGTTACTAATTTGAAAACTTTTGTAGAGCAGATGAATGGAATGACTGGATTTCTAAAATTTTCTTTGAATTATTCTGTGGAAAAGATAGAATATTTAGATGTTTTTGTTGAAAGACAAACTGATGGTAATATAAATACAGGAGTATATAGGAAAGAGTGCCAAAGAAATACCTTGCTACATAGGAGAAGCATGCATCCACAGCATACCTTCATAAATATTATTAAGGGACAAGGCATGCGAGTATAACATCTGAATGCATCAGAAGAAGGTTTTCATAAAGAATTAAATGGCTTAGAGAGAAGACTGGGTGATAGAGGGTATAAGAAAAATGAAGTACATCAAAGGCTTAGTGGGATCCATGATATGAGATCAAATAGAGCTACACCATAGTTTTCACATAATGAAATATATATGAATATGGGTTCTACACCTACCACACATTTTGAAACACAGATTCCTATGTATTTTACTACAGATAACAATGTAGTATTTGAAGCCATTAATAAACACTGGGATATTTTAACTACTGATCCAGCAATACATGAAATAGTGGGAGACAGACCAAAGTGTAGGTTTAAGAATAAACCGAACCTTATGAGATTATTATGTCACCTAAAACCAAGAATACCCAATTAGAGAGAACAATAAAAGGAACTTATCCATGTGAACAATGTGATTTTTGTACACATATTGATTCCAGTAGTAGTTTTATTAATCCAGAGATAGGAAAACAGTTTAATTTTTCACTATATGCTAATTGTAATACCCCTCATGTGGTTTATATGGCAATTTGTAATGTATGCCGGTCGTTTTATGTAGTGAAGACCAACAGACTTTTGAAAAACCGTATAAGGGAACATCTTTATGCCATTAGAATTATGTCACCTACTAATGCGTTGGCCAAGCATGTGATGAATTGTGATAAAGAACATGAGTTTAGGTTCTTAGTGATAGATGTTATCTCACCTAGTATAAGAGAATGAGACATTCGAAATACTATAGAGAAAAAAGAGACTTGGATTATGAGACTTAGGGCTGATAGAGGTAGTGGCCTTAATGAGAGGGCTTCGCTGAAGCCCATTCTTAAGTCCTGCAAAATTGTTAAAAAGCGATTTAGTTATAATTACCCAGTCATAATTCTAGCTGGTTATGACCATTTTAAAATTTTCTTCTGTGTACTATTATGAAATATCTCAGACATTAATTTGCTGTTATAACTAGTGACAAAATCACATTTTTAGAAATGTTTTGGTATATGTAATGTTACTATATCTCATATATATTTTATTTTATTTTATTTTAACATATTAATATATTAAGTTGTCTTTATGAGGTTTTTAATCAGGAATAATTATGTTATTAATAGATTATGTAGTGCAGGATGATATGACTTTAAAAATTTCTCTGAATATAATTGAATGAAATTTATGATTGGTTGATTTAATGTATTTAAGCACTATTGATGTTTTTGCACTTTATTGGTCTGAAGAAGCGAAATGTGAAAGCGCTAACCTGTGCACAAATAAAGACTTTTTTTCTACATCGTGGATACTGGAGCCTAATTCTAACTGTGGTTGTTTCTGCTGCCTTATATACTTCCGTTGTTTCATTTTCTACTATTTTGGTAGCGTAACATTTATTCAGTGGGTAGTACTATCTTTTGTTTTATAATGTTAATTGTGTTTGTAACGGTTATATTTTTTGCAACTATGTTTGGAGCTTTTCTCCCCAGGCATCTGCTGAAAAATGGCTTTTGCTCAGTCAGGCAATCTCGGTTAACAAATGTAAAATAAATAAAATCAAATCAATAAAATAAAATAAGCTGGTTGCATAACTGTGCATTCCCTTAAACTAATACTTTGTTGAAGCACCTTTTGTTTTAATTACAGCATTTAGTCTTCTTGAGTACACACCTGCCATCAATTAAAAAGACTCTAATTAACCCCAAATAAAGTTCAGCTGTCCTAGTAGGATTTTCCTGACATTTACTCAGCTGACTGCTATAGCAAAAGCCATGGTTCACAGAGAGTTAACAAAGCATCAAAAGGATCTCATTGTTGAAAGGTATCAGTCAGGAGAAGGGTACAAAAACATTCCACACCATTGGATATACCATTGAACACAGTAAAGGCAGTCATTAAAAAGTGGAGAAAATATGGGACAACAGTGACATTGCAAAGAACTGGACGTCCCTCCAAAATTGATAAAAAGACAAGATGAAAACTGTTCAGGGAGGCTGCCAAGAGACTTACAGCAACACTGAAGGAGCAGCAGGAATTTCTGGCAAGTACTGGTTGTGTACTACATGTGACAACAATCTCTCATATTCTCCATATGTCTGGACTTTAGGGTAGTGTTGCAAGATGGAAGCCTTTTCTTACACAGAAAAACATCCAAGCCTGGATAAAGTTAGAAAAACAATACATCGAGTCTCCCAGAAGCATGTGGGAAAATGTGTTGTGGTTTGATGAGACCAAGGTTGAACTTTTTGGCCATAATTCTAAAAGGTATGTCTAGCACAAAAACAACTCTGTGCATCACCAAAAGAACACCATCACCAGCATAGTGGTGGCAGTATAGGTTCACAGGTTCATAGGTTCATAGGTGTGTACTAGGCTAAAGCCTCTTAGTAGGCGATAACACACAAGAGTGTAGCTGGAGTTTTCTGAGTTTGTCCATATAGGGCATGTGTCTAAGGCCTAAGATCCTCTTAGTGAGGCATTTGTGTGGCCCTTCCAGTTGTTGTAGGTGTCTAGTGAAGTACATACCAAATAAGGTGTTGTATTTTATAATAGGTCTAATGAGGGAGGAGCAGAGTGGGTCTATTACTTCTTTCTTCCTGGATGAGAAACCTTTTTTAATGGGATGTACCACATAGAAGGACTTTCTGACTACAGTGGCAATGTGTTTATCAAAGGAGTGGTTGCTGTCAACCTGTGTCCCCAGGTGTCTTATCACAACTTCGGTGTTTAGTGGACTACTGCCTATGTGGTAGTTCATGGCCACCGAATTTTTCCCAAAGGAAATGACAATGCACTTTTTGGCATTGAGCTTAAGGCCATGGTTCTGGCACCAGTCACTGGTGTCAGTGAGGCCTTTTTGTAGAATGTCTACATCAGTTGGAGAATCAGTAATGGCTCCCAGTTTGCAATTATCTGCAAACTTGATCAGCCAGAGTCTTTTGTGTTGGCTTGAACTTCAGAGAAGTAAATGCCAAACAGGAGAGGACCTAGGACCGATCACCATGGGACACCACTTGTAAACGGTTGGTAGTTAGATTTAGAGTCCGCTACTTTCACAGTATGGGTTCTAGCAGTGAGCCATTTGACAACCCATCTTATGACATAGGGGTTTATGCCTTGTTTAGTGAGTCAATCTATGATTCCTGAGTGAGGGATGGTGTTGAAGGCCTTGGCAAGATCTAGGTGGGCTGTGTGAGCTACCCTGCCACCATCCACTGCTCTGGTGACAGACTCGAAGAAGTCTATCAGGTTGAGCAGACATGATCTACCTTTCACAAACCCAAACTGTGTGGGGTCCAGAGTTTGGAGATTTCCCTGTGTCCTTATTTATAAGGTCCATGATTATGTGTTTGATTATGTGTTCCATAGCCTTACATATCAGATTCGTCAGACTAATGGGGCGGTAGTTCCCAGGGTCTATAGTCGCTCCCCCTTTGTGGACTGGAATGACCATAGCAGTGCACCATTCGGTAGGAACAAAGCCTGAAATGAGACTTTGATTGAACAGGGTACTCAGGTTTGGTGCCAGTTCACTTTGTAATTCATGTAGAATACAGCCAGGGATATTATCAGGTCCCATGGAACCCATATTCTTGGCTTTGGACAGTGCAGTTTTTACCTGTGTAGCCATGATAATAGGGACTTGGCATTCCTCAGGTATTGTTACAGGCCCTTTAGGGGGTGAAAGGGGGTAGTTTACACTGAACCTGTCGGCCAATATGTTGGCAATATCAGTTGGTTCTGTATATGTATTGCCATTGTGCTGTAACTCAGAGCAGCTCTAAGTATTGCCATGAAGATTCTTGACTTAACTATAGAATGCCTTGTGGCTGCCTTTAGAATCTGCAGCAATTTTGTTTTCATAGCTAGCTTTAGAGGATTTGATGATGGATCTCAGTTTTTTGTTGAGGTTGACAAGGGAGTTTTTCCAGTCTTGGGACTTCACCCTTTTCTGAAACAGTTTTTTTCCTTTTGTTGTAGAGTTTGTTTATGGTGGGGGGCCACCAGATTGGCTTCCTTTATTTGGAGGAGAGTATCTTAGTTCTGTTTGGTATGGCCCGTTCCATGCACTTGTGTATGTGCTCATACAGTGCATTGGTGTATGATTCAGTCATGCATCTATTTTCCATTTGCATGGATGTCATGAAGCTAGTCACCTCTGTTTTTAGAAGTCCAAAATTGGCTGTGGAGAAGTTTTCTACAGTGGTTTCCTTTGGGGGGGGTGAGAGTGGGATGTGGATAACCACGGTGATTAGCTTGTGGTCAGATCTGACCAGGGAGGAGTTGATTATTGGTGTAGAGAAACGGTCGACCATGTTAGTAATGACCAGGTCAAGGATATTTCTACCCCTGGTAGGGGTAAGACTGAGTTGGTCCAGGCCATTGGAAATAATGAATTCTAGAAAACGTTGAGCAAGTATGTTGGTACATGAGTAATTTTCCCAGTTAATGGAGGGGTAGTTAAAGTCTCCCAGTATAAGGGTATTGGGTTGTACCCTAATATTTTCCAGTGTGCTTAGGAATGTGGAGTAGGAGTCTTGGGACATGGTGGTTGATCTATAGCAGGCTACAACCTGGATTGAAGTTTTACCCAGTGTTAGTTATATCTGAAGTATCTCTGATGTGTTATGTTGGGCTACTAGTCTGGAGGTGTGCATATCCTTCATGAATATGGAGACAGCACAGCCTTTAGTGCTTCTGTCCAGGTTTAGAGGTGGTATGAATTATAGCCTGGTAGTGCTGGGGTGCTCTCCAGGGCCTTGAACCAAGTCTCGGTCACCGCACAGATGTCGATGTTCTCCATTTTAAGGAGTGCTTCAAGCGAGTGCATTTTGAGATTTAGACTTCTAGCATTGAGTAGCATTACCCTCAAATTTTGTTTGCTTGTAGTTGTTATGGTGGTAATTTTGTCTTCAGGACATTGCCTAAAAAAAGGCACTATAGGGGTGGCAAGAGCCTTGGCCAGTATCCGGAATCCCTGGGGTGACAGGTGCAGGCCATCTCTGGCAAAGCATCGAGGTCTGTCGATCATGTCATCCCAGGCAGACAGACACTGGATCCTCCTAAAATTATACCAGAAACCTAGCCAATTTTTGAAGTCAATTGTTTTCTGCTTGCACTGTGGCATCATTCTGGGTGACGGTAGGATACTACTCAGATCTAGGGTCATACCTGCCTGGGCTACAAGATCCGATAGTTCCCCTATGTCTCTTTTCATGTAGTCCAGGCAGGTACATCTCAGGTCATTCACACCAACATGGACAATGACAGAGTCATATTTGTACCTGTTGTGGAGTGACCTAAGTGCATGTGTTATGTGGCAGATCCTGGCACCTGACAGGCAGCTGACTGTAACTTTCTCCTTATTCATCCTAGTGAGTGGGACATTGCTGTGCCTTACTATTGAGTCACCTATGACTTGCTCTGGGGTTACTTTTCTTCAGCTGGAACTGGGGCTTTAGTCAAGGTGGAGGGAACTATAAATAGGTCCAAATAGCAGTCACTTTTGGCCCAAAACCTTCAGGCATCAGATAGAAAGCTGAAGATGAAGAGGAATTTCACCTTTCAACATGACAATGACCCCACACATACATCCAGCTCAACAAAGGAATGGCTATACCATAAGAAAATTAAATTTTTGGAATGTCCCAGCCAGAGCCCAGACCTAAATCCAATAGAAGACCTCTGGACTGATCTGAAGAGTGCTGTGCACAAGAGATGCCATTGTAATCTGACAGATTTGGAATAGTTACAATACTCCTACACTTAAAAATATTATCACCCCTATAACAATCCTAGACTGCTTTGATCCTCTAACAAACTACTAATTCAGACTAGCAAAATTAATAACACAGCCAGTAACTCTCTCTTTGCAAACTCTGTAAGTAGATCCTGGAACTCTCTTCCAGCTGATATTACCTTACTTACCACCTTAGGTCAATTTAAAACTAGACTCAAACAACATTTGTCACTTAACTGGCTATGTCATTGTATCCAGCTTGGCTAACTCTCTCTAGAATGTGTAAAAATCTGTTAACCAGTTTACTGTGTAATTGAATTTAATCCTGACCGACACTCAGGATTAACTCTAACCTGTTGAACTTGTTTAACTTGCTTACTTATGTAATCTCTGTAAATAGTCTGTTAGTATTATGTAATGCTGGTATTATGTAATGCTGTATCTGCTTACCCTTGGATGGAGCTTTTCTGCCCGGGCCACTGCTGAAAATGGACATGCATCCAGTCGGACTATCCTGGTCAACAAATGTAAAATAAATAAATAAATAAAATAAATACTTTTGCAAGGAAGAGTGGGAAATATTGCCAAGTCAAGATGTGCCATGCTAATAGAATCCTACCCAATTAGACTGAATGCTGTAATTAAATCAAAAGGTGCTTCAACAAAGTATTAGTTTAAGGGTGTGCACACTTATGCAATCAGCTTATTGTACGTTTTTTTATTTTTTATATTTTTACCCCTAACAGATTTGTTTGTTTGTCAATTGAATTGTACAGGTTATAGGTCACATTAAAAGGACGAAAAGTTTTGAAATGATTTATTCTGGTCTCGTTTTTTTTTTTATATCACAACAAAAAACTGTCATTTTAACTGGGGTGTGTACACTTTTTATATCCACTGTATGTATGTATATATATATATATATATATATATATATATATATATATATATATATATATATGGATCTAGGACGTTTGAGTGAGCAAACGTCCGAATCTATAACCGAACAAACTTAACGAAAGCGCTTTCATCGAAAAAGCACTTTCGTTAAAGAGTATTACAAAAAAAATAAATAAATAAATAAAACACTACATTTACATTTTAGCAGGGGGGCTTTGTCCCTCTGCACCTCCCATGTGGGGGGCTGTGCCCCCACACCCCCCTACTTTAATATTCCCCCTCCGTGACCACACTACAGTGGGGAAAAGGGAAATTTCCCTTACCCACACAGTAGTACAGCCTCAGCAACAGGCATACTTATGTGAAAGTGCTTCTTCGGTGAAAAGCACTTTCGCGTAATATGCCCGGCCATTTGGGTTTCGGTCATTTGCTCACTTGAGCAAACGTCCTAGATCCATATATATATATATATATATATATATATATATATATATATATATATATATATATATATATATATATATGGGTTCCCTATGTTAGACCAAAAGCTCGGAAGATTGACAATGACATCACCGATGCCAGAAGACCAACGGAGCAGATAACCGACAACTCGGAATCCCAACAGTGAAAACACCGACATGGGAAATGTGTGAGCGTGACTCGGTAAGTGTGCGATTGTGAGGGATTTAGGGTTAGGGTGCATGTAAGGTGTGTGCACGATAGTGAGGGATTTAGGGTTAGGGTGCGTTTAAGGTAAATGTGCGAAAGTGAGGGGCTTGAGGGTTAGGGGTGGATTAAGTGAGTTAGGGTTAGGGTGCGGGTAAGGTAAGTGTGCGATAGAGAGGGACTTGAGGGTTAGGGGTGGATTAAGTGAGTTAGGGTTAGGGTGCGGGTAAGGTATGTGTGCGATAGTGATGGACCTTAGGGTTAGGGTTAAGGTTAGTGCATAGATAGTTGTGTGTAAGGTGTAGTGTAGGTTTTTAGGTTGTTGGTGTGCTTGTGTTGTGTGGAACAGCAAACTTTTTGTTTTGTTAACTGTCGGCATTGTGGTTTGTCGGGCATATGAACTTTTGTGTTTTTGCAGTTTCATTCTTGTGATGTCGGTGTTATGGGTGTTGGTGTTGTGTACTGTCGGTCTAATGTAGGAGACCCATATATATATATATATATATATATATATATATATATATATATATATATATATTTTTTTTTTTTTTAAGGAAACAGAGTAATGCACTTCCTGTATGATCATAAATATTGCATTCTTAGTATCATTTTAAAATTGTGTATTTCACTTTGACCCGAAAAAGTCATAACCCTTACACTGAAATTTATAATCATGCAAATTGAAATTAAATATTTTCTTTTTCCTGACATCCACTGCTTTAATCTTTGCAACTGCCCATCCACTTCTTTAGAAATACATCCTATCAGGTTGTCCACTAACATTTAAGAAAATGTTAAGTGATTTAAAAGGTTTCATTGTCTCTAATTCATAACACTACTATAATACAATCAGAGATCTTGGTCAGATAAGATACTAGGCAGGGGAATAGATGGGGGCCCTCTAGAACAGCCCATCCTTTGGCACCCCCCCCCCCCCCCACACACACACACACACAGTAGACTCCTCTGCAGCCATTCCAGTGTTCCATTACTTGGTTATTTCTCCCCAATTACTGTAAACACTCTTCAACCCTGTCAGTGTGCATACTGTATTCTTATTTACTTCTACAATGATTACAGATATTAAAATAAAATAGCAAACAGTGATAGCAATTTGCTAAACAAACAATACAGTTTCACAATGAAAACAGACAGCATGAGCAAAAAACTTCTCTGCTCTTGAAACTCACATTCATTGAAATGGCATTAAAACCCACATTCAAAGAAAATGCATATAGCCAGTGGAGGATTAAATTTACCTTTGGGCTGTTTTCAAACCATAGGTGCCTTGCACAATTTTTTAGAGCCATGCATACAGGTGTGTTCTTTGATTTACCTTCCTGATTGTATTAAATTATTATATTATTTGTACAATATAGCAATATATTATTCAATATAACATGTGTAATAGTAAGCAATAAAACAAAATGTATGAACTAATAATGCCAGAGCTACCCATTTCAGAAAATTTCAACCGTAAAAGGCCACTCAAACATCTGTCATTACAATCCACCAGTAACAGTCAATAAGCACAATTTCTGGAGAAGTAAACGTCATCTGAATAATTCCACATTAAAGAGATCTTCCTCACACAGCAATGAATGGCTAGTTTAAATTACACACACATACATACATACTTTCTCTCTCATACAAAAATGAATGGAACAGCTAGTTTAAATTACATACACAGACATACACAAACATAGATACATATGCACATACTCTCTCTCAATGGAATAACTAGTTTAAATGCTGCACACCAATGTGAAATGTGTTTACATCTGCATTGGCATGCATGTTATGCACAAATGGTCCTCCTTAAAGGAGAAGATGCCTCCACTACAGTGCAGTGTTAAGAAGTTTTTTTTTATTATTATATTATTAATTAACCTAAATGTTAATGTGGAAGCCCCCTAACCAGTGATCCCCCTCAGCCATGGACCCTAGGCCTATGTTGCCTTGTGCTGAATCCGGCTCTGACTACAATATTCAGTGTATTGTTTGCTGACAGTCAATGCTCCTCCTGTTTGTTTTACATTACAGTACACAGTGTATTTGTAACACAGTAATATACATCTGTATATCACTTTATATCACTTCTCACAGTGTATTAAATGATCTCTGTGGGGATTCAGAATATTGACACTATGAAATGTTACATGCATACATTACTAATTTTAAATGCTACACTAAATGAAATGATTATATTAAAATATGAAGTCCTATCTGGGAACACAACAGAAGATGCATGCTTTATTTTTTGTACCATAAATGGCATAACAGAAATACCTGGTAGCATTAGAGGTAATCATGCAGTGGTACTTGGTGTCACAAAATGTCACAGAAAATGTTACTTTTATTTTTGTTTTGTTTTTTTCTGCCAATTGTGGATACTGGAAAAAGTAAGTTTCCTCCCTTTTTCTAATGTTAGTATATATATGGAGAGACTGGGAGTGTGGGGTCTAGCCCAGTTCAAGGAAAGTTGAAGGACTTCTCACCCACAAAAGAAAGTTAAGTACAACTTGTAATGCAATCTTTTAAAGGTTTAAATATTTTAGTAGCAAATTAATCATGCTCTTAATAAACAATATGCAGTTAGTCTGAAATATCTTTCTATTTACCACCACAGTGTCTTATTTTATTTTAATTGATTCATACTAATCATGCTACATCTTGCTCTGGACACATCATGGAACATATATCAAGAGCTTTGGTGTGGTGGTAGGAAGGGCTTCTGCCATCATATTATTACTTTTCTGAAGAGACTTTTCAACCCTGACCATCCAGGATAACCCAACTCAATAATTCACTAAGCAAAGTTACTGAATGGCTGGAAGTACACTATGCCAGGAGCAAATAGTTGGGCCATTTAATGTGCTATGTGCATTTATTTATTTATTTATTTGTTTGTTTGTCTGCCTGTTTGTTTGTTTGTTTGTTCGCTTGTTTGTTGATATGTGTTAGAAAAATATGCTTAATGCCAATTAATAACCAAGTATTTTAATACGCTTTTCATTCTATTTTTCATACACTGTATTTTATACAAATTGAGTTTCATATGAGACTGAAAAAGATGCTTTTTGAAAACTACAGTATGCTTTCTGAAACTTGCAAGTTGCTCTCTGACCTAGTAATTGCTAGCACAGCAATATTCATGTTTATGCCTTCTGGAAATGTACTTGAGAAGCAGATGTTTATCTGCTAGGTCAGGAATGAATGAATGAACAATGCTTTATTCTGTAAATGTAATGATTTTAGACAAACAGCTCTGTTCAAATGATGGGAACCTGTGCAGCTGTAGTAACTTAGAGATAAAGTAGACAAAGGATTATTAAAGAAATGAACTGCTAGCATTGTGCTTGAATTAGCCATAGTATCTTGAATGGTAACATAGCATGTATCTAACTGGGAGTAATCAAGGCCATGTTGTTTTCCTCAGGAAGTTTCACATAAAAATTGATAAATCAGCAGAAATTCATGGGAAAGATGGTCAGCAAATGATGATGAAAAAGGTGGTAATCTGTAACGTCAGCATGGTAGTACATAACCAGTTTAAGAATGTATAAAAATGAAAGTATTTCCTGTTTCTGGATAGACAAACTCTGTATTAACACGTTTTAGTCTCCTTGCTGCAAGATTAAAGTGCCTTAACCTGAACCTACCATGTTTTAATCATTTTTAAAGTATAATATTCCTTTGACAGTTTGGTCCTTCGGACCGGAAAGTACCTCTCGCTCTAGGCCTAGGTCAGTATTGGGCCCGGTGGCATGCATCCGTACGGAGAAGAGGCCAAATCGGCTCTTCTGTTTTGAAAGACCTCTGACTGAATTGTCGTTCGAAAGAGGCCAGCCACTGTTTCTGATCTGGGATTGGAGGACGAGACAACGATCCGGTGGATCAACTCACGGAGGGTCAGGTAAGGAGGAATTACCTTATTTCTGTTTTAAGATCAGGGACTAATTACAAAACTGTTTTTGTCAGAAAGATTTGCATGTGCAGATCAGGGACAGAAAAAGGGGTTACTGTTTTTGTCATAAATCAGGGAAACAGAATAGGTAGGCAGTTATTCTAGCTAAACAGTGAAAAGGTATAGAACTGTGGTGCCACATGATAGAAAGGGTTACGTAACAATTTACAGCTTAGCTAAGACAGCAATGGGAAATCAGTGCACGAAAAGTTCCCGAGACCCGCCCCTAACTGAAGACGCAAAATATATGCAATTACAGCGTGCCGACAATGTTAAGTATTACACAAAATGGGTTGAAAAGTATAAATTCAATGGTAATTTAGATAAACCTGCACTTATGAAACTTGTTAAGCAATTAAAAATAGAGGTGAAAGGTCAACTAAAAAGCAAAGACAATTAGGAGTCCCTCAGGCGCATAGGTGGCTTAAGGAAGCAAATCGCAGGGAACAAAGAATAAAGAATTCAAAGATAATGTTCTTAGACAAAGAAGACAATAACTTGGTAATAGCAACGGCCCCTCCTTCGCCTCCTCCACTTCCGTTACCAAACTATGAAGCGAGTGGACAAATTGATCCACCTCCGCTATACCCAGCTGTTCCTGCAAAATCACAACCGTTTGTCAGGGATCCTATTGAGACAAGGTCTCGAACATGCGACTTGAAGAGGGAGATTGAATTAAGTGAAATAAATAGAAAATCACAGGCTATGAGTGAAAAAGAGATATGTCCACTCATAGAAGTACCAAATCCTCAGGCAGGACAGGCAGGACAGGATCTGACTCTTTTAGTTTATAGACCGTGGACACCGGAAGATATCCGGAAAGCCACGAAGGAAATTCCCCACCCAAAAGTGAATTTCCAAAAATTTTTAAAAGACTTACAGGGTATGATATTAGGTTACCATTTGAATGGGGAAGAAGTAAAAAGAGTAGTTAGACAAATTGTGGGTCCAGATTGGCACATAATCAGTGGCGACTGGAATCCTCGTGCCGCACAACTTAGACCACTCCCACATACTAATGCAAAACTGGATGGCAGAGTAAAAGGTCTGACAGACCAAATCTCTGAGAAGTGGAAGCCTAGGGCTGATTGGACTTGCATTAATCAAAGCATTCAACAGGAAGGTGAAACAGTTAATATATATTATGCTAGACTGTTAAAATGTTTTAATAATCACTGCGAAATGCAGATACCAGAAAACCAGATGCAAGATTCCTCATATGAACAACAGTTAAAGAATGCATTCTTGAAGGGTAGTATAACTCCCATTAGCAGCTTTATTACAAAGCACATGGTAGATCATCGTACAAGTAGGTTACAGCCATTACTTGAATATGCTAGACATGCAGAGAGGCATTTTAATAGTAAAAAAAAAAAAAAAACTCAAGTATTTTCGGCAGAAGATGGGTCAAAAGTATTTGTAGTACAAACTAAAAAAAAATAAAAAAAATGCCCAGGAAAATAAACAATCTGACAAGCGATCAGAAGATTTTTAAAAAAGAAAGAAAAAAGGTGAATGTTTTAAGTGCGGAAAAAAAGGACATTTAGCAAGGGATTGCAGGCTAAATAAGAAGGTGACTACAGAGAATAAGGAAGATGAGGAATGACTATATGATAGTCAAGAATCACTAAATAAAAATAAGTAGGACAAGACAAGTGCAAAGGTGATAGCAAAAGTAAAATATGTGACGGAAGGGGTAAAAAATGTACATGAATTTGCAGACATCGAAGAAAATGAAATTTTGGACTTAGCTCTATTGAGCTTAGAGCTTTACTTAGCAGACACAAAACCGGAAGTGACGCTTCTGGTAAAGGGGAGGGAAGTCAAATTTCTGTGTGACTCAGGGGCTTCACGGACCCTAATACATCCTTCCAAGTTACCGAAAGATTCAGAATCACCAAATTATATACTAGTGAAGGCAGCTAATGGACAGCTGTATCGGGAGCCACTCTCCCATGACATAGCAATAACAGACCCCGTTTCAGGGATGACCCAGAGAAGTAAAATTGTGGTTTCTGCAAAATGCCCAGTAAACCTTTTGAGTAAAGACTTAATGCAGATATTTGGCATAGCCGTAATTCCAACCATGCAGGGTATGAAAGCACAGTGACAAATGGATACTTTTGTAGTGCGACCGGAGGGTGAGACATATTATTGGTACAGCCAGGACTTAGTTATGACTGGCCCAGGGGCAGTAACCGAGGAACTGATAAACGTAGCCATCAGTAAGTCCCCCTCCCTCGACATTGACAAACAGCATTTGTTGCATTGTACTCTATATTACTGTAATAGACCAGGACCTGATAAAGATTATAAACATGAATTGTTTCAGAACCATGCAAACAGACTAGTGTTGCAAAATTTGTACTGGGATGCAGAAGGAAACAGTGTAGTAAGCTGTTCATTGCCCCAAAAATTTTTGGAACTTTACAAATCCAATCGATTGCCACATGCTAGTTTAACTAAAAATAAAAATTTGAAATGGGCAGACTTAGGTAAAAAAGTCACAAGGTGGGAAAAGCAGACAGAATTAGAGCTCTCTGAACAAGGAGTACAGAAACAAAAACTGAATTGGATCACACAGACACACCCAGCTGTGCACTCACAGGCTAGTGAGAATAGCTGAGTATTACTCTTATTAGAAGAAAAGAAAAAAGCCTTGCGAAACATACCAGACATTCTCTGGTCAACAGGAAAATCAGATGTAGGACTTATAAAAACAGCAGGACCAGTTACTATTACGCCAAAGTCAGCATTTAGACCCCAGAAAAGACAGTATCCCTTGAGAAAGGATGCAGAAATAGGAATCAAACCTATAATAGCAGCCTTACTTAAGGAAGGAGTCTTAATAGAATCTCCTGATTCACCATGTAATACACCCTTATTTCCTGTCAGGAAAGCAAACGGGGAATGGCATATGGTCCCAGATTTACAAGCTGTAAATGATGCAGTTATACCCAGGGCACCAACGGTGCCAGATCCACACACCTTACTAAATTATTTAAAGCCAGAGCAAAAATATTTTTCTGTGGTAAATATTAGTAATGCATTTTTCTCGATACCGATACACCCTGACAGCCAATATTGGTTTGCATTTACATTTCAGGGAAAGCGGTATATATACACAAGATTACCACAGGGATATTGTGAAAGTCCAACAATATTTGCACAAAAAATGGCAAGTAACCTGGCGGGATTCATCCCACCAAGAGGTAGTCAAATTTTACTTTATGTAGACGACATTCTGCTGGCAGCCCCCACCCAGCAAGAATGCAAAAAGGACACGGTAGCTTTATTACAGTTTTTAGCTACTCAAGGTCACAAAGTAAACAAGGACAAGCTACAACTTTGGAAAAAAACAAGTTAAGTACTTAGGATATGTAATATCCAAGGAAGGTAAAATATTAGACAAAAATAGAAAAACAGTAATATTACAGGCACCTAGACCAACTACCAAAAAGGAAATAATGTCCTTCCTGGGAACCAGTAATTTTTGTCAAAGCTGGATACCAAATTATGCTTTGGAATCTGCTCCACTGGCCAATTTAATATTTAAAAAGCCGATGGCAGCACAGGATTTATTACAATGGACACCTAAAGCAGGAGCAGCTTTCTGCAAGCTGAAACAATTGATAGCATCTTCCTTAGTTTTAGGATTACCAAACTATCATAAGCAATTCATTCAAACTGTAGACTGTAAGCATGGTTATATGACATCAGTATTGACACAGCAGCATGGGGACAAATAGCGCCCCATAGCTTACTACTCATCACAGTTAGACCCAGTGGTGCGGTCCCTGCCTCACTGTGTACAAGCAGTAGTTGCAGCTGCAATGGCAGTGCAGGCTTCGGCCTCAGTAGTGTTATTCCACCCTCTCACATTAAGAGTGCCTCATGCAGTCACAATTATTTTACTGCAAGAAAAAGTAGCATATCTTTCTCCTGCTAGACATCTCTCCTGTATGACTATACTGTTGAGCCAACCTCATATGACAATTAAACGATGCACAACTTTGAATCCATCAACCTTGCTCCCAACCCCTGCAGATGGCAAACCGCACTGCTGCCTGCAGGAAATTGAGCAAAAGACATTACCTAGACAAGACCTTATGGATGTTCCCTTGGATGATGCCGAGGTGACATACTATGTGGACGGCTCGTGCAGGAAGGGTCCTGCAGGACAAAATCTAGTAGGGTATGCAGTTGTTTCTGATACTGAAACTTTGGAAGCAAAATCATTACCACACAACTTATCTGCACAAGCGGCAGAGTTGATTGCCTTAACAAAGGCATGTACCTTAGGAAAAGGTAAGAAAGTGAACATTTATACTGACAGTCAGTATGCTTTTTCTACTGTACATGTTTTTGCGCAGCAGTGAAAAAATAGAGGGATGATAACATCTACTGGTAAAACAATTAATCATGCGCAATTTATTTTAGATCTATTAGATTCTATCCAGTTACCCAAAAAAGTAGCTATTTATAAATGCGTAGCTCATAAGAAGCAACAGGATAAGATTTCAAAAGGTAATGCACGGGCTGATACAGCTGCAAAGCAGGCAGCTTCAGCCACAGAAACTTTTCTTTTGAGTGAGAAATTACAACCCTCAGAGACTTTAGATTTAAAAATGTTAAAAACAATGCAGACACTTACTACAAATGTAGAAAAACAGAAGTGGATAAAATGAGGAGCAATCCTTGAGAAGGGACTGTACATCTCCAAGGAGAAGGAACCAATTTTGCTATCTAATTTGTTTAGATATGCAGCGTTGTTGAGCCACGGGCAGAGCCATGTCTCAACAGGGGGGATGGTACAGTTAGTGTTAGTGTGGTAGTGTTTACAACCTATGGATTTACAAATTATACAAAAAATTTCTGTGCAGCATGCCATGTTTGTAACAAGCATCATGCACAAGGGGCATTAAAACCTAAGCAAGGGAGTTTCCCTACACCACCGTATCCATTCCATACTATTTGTATGGATTTCATAAAATTGAATAAATGCGAGAATAAAAAGTATTGCCTTGTCATTATAGATATGTTTTCCAAATGGGTAGAAGCTTTTCCGACTAAAAATCCAGATGCAGCTACTGTTGCAAAGGTCCTTGTTAAAGAAATTATACCCAGATTTGGTATACCGGAAAAGATTTATAGTAATAACGGTACGCATTTTGTGAACCTAACAGTTCAGCAACTTAGTTGCTATTTTGGGATATTGTTAAAGAATCACTGTGCTTACCACCCCCAATCTGCAGGGTTAGTAGAGAGGCATAATGGGGTGTTGAAGAACAAGCTTAGGAAGCTGATGACTGAGACACAGAAAAACTGGGTGCACTGTTTGCCTTTAGCACTGTTGAGCATGAGAACTGTTCCAAATGGAAAGGGATTAACTCCTTCTGAAACTTTGTTTGGGAGGGCATATTATACACCTCAGTGGAAACCTCTCATGTCTACAGAGCAGGAGGCTGACAGTTCACTTGCAGAGTAAATGAGGCGATTTTTAAATAACAAACTTTTGCAGTTAAATTCTGTTTCTGATAAAAAAACACTGAAATCGGAAGCACCAGTAGCCCCAGGCACCTGGGTCTGGGTGAAGATCATGAAACGGAAGAATTGGAGTTCTCCGAAGTGGGAAGGTCCATACCAGGTATTACTGTCAACACCCACTGCAGTCAAGATCGCAAAGCAAGCCTCTTGGATTCATTTGACGCACTGTAAACTGGTTAAGAACTTTGAGTTGGACAAAAACTTTGTTACTGTTGTACAACAAGAACAAAATGGCCAGGTACAGAGTGAATAGAGACATTAAGCAACCTCAGAAAACTTGTATGATTGTTCTAATTGTTATGCTAATCACACTGTTCTTTTTGTTGTGGCCACTCCTTTTTCCTGCCGCAAAGGTTGAACTGATTAGGCGTAATGAACCAAACATAAACTGGCATCCGAAGTTTAACACTTATCAGGCAATTACACGTGTGTACGCTGAGACTTTTAATGTTTCGAATTGCTGGGTCTGTACGGCCATACCAACAGCATATGGGGGTTTATTGATGACTGCTATTCCCCTAGGGGTCAATGAGACCTGGGAAAATCTGTTTTTTGACACAGTTGCTATTAAAGCACATAATAAAGTAGCACTGTATTTGCCTGTGACACAAAAAGGAATTGTATGTTTTTACAAAAATGACACCATCCAAGTAGGATGGAGTAAGTGTAATGTTACAGTACGGTATAAATGTTATAAAAAAACAAATGATTTGAGTGGATCTTGTAGTACAGATTATGACTCATTTTTGAAATCTATGCATAAGACTCTTGATCAGGTACAATGCAATTGTGTACTTTTTAAACAGTTATCTGTAATAAATAGAAAAATGTTTCATGCAGGGCAGTCATTTCATAACAAAGTAACAACTAAAGTAAAGGACTGTTATTTCGTGTGTGGTAAAAAAGCATATAAATGGTTATCTGAAAATTGGTCTGGCAGTTGTTTTTTGGAATACATGGTTCCGACCATCCAACACACTGCAGTTTTGCCTCAGGGAAATATTCGAAATACCCGAGACGTGACCAAAAAGACTGTTTAGAAACCTGAGAATCCAGTGGGACGGATCAAAGCAGGCTGAAAAGACCGTCGTAATGTGGGAACCAAACTTGTGCACATGGACTTGAGTGATGCTGTTATATCCTGGGCAGGTATATTACCTGCATATGGTGCAGTTAAATTGATATGGAAGCTGCAAAAACTGTCAAAACTTCTTGAAGTAATGAGTAATGCGACTTTTCTGCTCTTGAACTAATAACTGATGAACTGAATGCCATGAGAACTGTAGTGCTCCAAAACCGAATGGCTCTTGACTTCACCCTAGTGGCGAGGGGTGGGACTTGCGCTTTAATCAAAGAAGAATGCTGTGCGTTTATTCCTGACCATCAGCATGAAATTAATGATCATCTCGAGGTGATTCAGCAAGTGTCGGCCATGACCAAGCCAGGCCCAAACCCTCTGACAGACTTTTTCCAGAATGCATTTTGGGGGTGGGGCTCCATTTTTATGAACATCTTGATTGCCATTGAGATAGGTTTACTCCTAATAGGAGTTTGTATTTGTTGTGGAATCCCCTGCATGAAAAGGTTAATCAAAGAATTCATAGATATATCCGTATCTAAGACTATGTATCAAAGTACTGAATTTAAAAAGCTGCTAGAATGTGAAACACTTTCATAAAAGTTTAAACTAAATGACTTTCTTAACTGCAAATCCTAAGTGGAAGAGGTTAAAAAAAGAAGCAAACTGTTTATTCTTTTTTGAAAATAGAATAAAAGAGTATTAACAGGAGGGAAATGTTAGAAAAATATGCTTAATGCCAATTAATAACCAAGTATTTTAATACGCTTTTCATTTTATTTTTCATACACTGTATTTTATACAAATTGAGTTTCATATGAGACTGAAAAATATGCTTATTGAAAACTACAGTATGCTTTCTGAAACTTGCAAGTTGCCCTCTGACCTAGTAATTGCTAGCACAGCAATATTCATGTTTATGCCTTCTGGAAATGTACTTGAGAAGCAGGTGTTTATCTGCTAGGTCAGGAATGAATGAATGAACAATGCTTTATTCTGTAAATGTAATGATTTTAGACAAACAGCTCTGTTCAAAGGATGGGAACCTGTGCAGCTGTAGTAACTTAGAGATAAAGTAGACAAAGGATTATTAAAGAAATGAACTGCTAGCATTGTGCTTGAATTAGACATAGTATCTTGAATGGTAACATAGCATGTATCTAACAGGGAGTAATCAAGGCCATGTTGTTTTCCTCAGGAAGTTTCACATAAAAATTGATGAATCAGCAGAAATTCAAGGGAAAGATGGTCAGCAAATGATGATGAAAAAGGTGGTAATCTGTAACGTCAGCATGGTAGGACATAACCAGTTTAAAAATGTATAAAAATGAAAATATTTCCTGTTTCCTTAGACAAACTCTGTATTAGCACGTTTTTGTCTCCTTGCTGCAAGATTTAAGTGCCTTAACCTGAACCTACCATGTTTTAATCATTTTTAAAGTATAATATTCCTTTGACAATATGTTTGTTGACCAGGTGGGTGAGTTGGTGCAGGACCTTTAGGGGTTATGAGTCAGTCACAATAATAAGCAAAAAGTATAATACAGTGTACAGCAGGGTACAGCACAGTAAAATGACAGTAAGCCAGGCATTAGGTAATGGACATAAAAGATGAACAAACAGAATGAGTAAAGTTTGAGCAGTAGATGCAGCATATATATATGTTGTTCATATAACTGAAGAGGAACGTACCAAAGACAGAATGTGTTCTATTAGCAAGCGCCTATAGAGTTAGGACTTTCATATTCTGGAAAGAGATGTGACTTTATTTGTTAAGAAGCTGAGTTTGTCTAAAGTAGTCATGTAAATGGGTAGACTGTTCCATGATGCAGGGTAAGCATGAGAAAAATGTTTACATATGTAGCTAGTGAGAAATGTGACCTGTTAACATCTGTGATAGCATTGCTTCTACATGTAGCTAGTGAGAAATGTGACCTGTTAACATCTGTGAAAGCATTGCTTCTACATGTAGCTAGTGAGAAATGTGACCTGTTAACATCTGTGATAGCATTGCTTCTGCATGTAGCTAGTGAGAAATGTGACCTGTTAACATCTGTGATAGCATTGCTTCTACATGTAGCTAGTGAGAAATGTGACCTGTTTTCATCTGTGATAGCATTGCTTCTACATGTAGCTAGTGAGAAATGTGACCTGTTAACATCTGTGATAGCATTGCTTCTACATGTAGCTAGTGAGAAATGTGACCTGTAAACATCTGTGATAGCATTGCTTCTACATGTAGCTAGTGAGAAATGAGACCTGTTAAAGTCTGTAAAAGCATTGCTTCGACATGCAGCTAGTGAGAAATGATACCTGATAACATTTGTGATAGCATTGCTTCTACATGTAGCCAGTGAGAAATGTGACCTGTTAACATCTATGATAGCATTGCTTCTACATGTAGCTAGTGAGAAATGTGACCTGTTAACATCTGTGATAGCATTGCTTCTATACGTAGCTAGTGAGAAATGTGACCTGTTAACATCTGAGATAGCATTGCTTCTACATGTAGCTAGTGAGAAATGTGACCTGTTAGCATCTGTGATAGCATTGCTTCTACATGTAGCTAGTGAGAAATGTGACCTGTTAACATCTGTGATAGCATTGCTTCTGCATGTAGCTAGTGAGAAATGCGACCTGTTAACATCTGTGATAGCACTGCTTCTACACGTAGTTAGTGAGAAATGCGACCTGCTAACATGTGTGGTAGCATTGCCTCTATATGTAGCTAGTGAGAAATGTGACCTGTTAACATCTGTGATAGCATTGCTTTTACAAGCAGCTAGTGAAAAATGCGACCTGCTAACATCTGTGACAGCATTGCTTCTATATGTAGCTAGTGAGAAATGTGACCTGTTAACATCTGTGACAGCATTGCTTCTACATGTAGCTAGTGATAAATGGGACCTGTTAACATCTGTGACAGCATTGCTTCTACATGTAGCTAGTGAGAAATTAAGACCTGTTAACATCTGTGATAGCATTGCTTCTACATGTAGCTAGTGAGAAATGTGACCTGCTAACATCTGTGATAGCATTGCTTGTACATGCAGCTAGAGAGAAATGCGACCTGTAAACATCTGTGATAGCATTGCTTCTATATGTAGCTAGTGAGAAATGACACCTGTTAAAATCTGTGATAGCATTGCTTCTACATGTAGCTAGTGAGAAATGTGACCTGTTAACATATGTGATAGCATTGCTTCTACATGTAGCTAGTGAGAAATGTGACCTGCTAACATCTGTGATAGCATTGCTCCTACATGTAGCTAGTGAGAAATGTGACCTGTTAACATTTGTGATATCATTGCTTCTACATGTAGCTAGTGAGAAATGGGTCCTGTTAAAATCAGTGATAGCATTGCTTCTACATGTAGCTAGTGAGAAATGTGACCTGTTATCATCTGTGATAGCATTGCTTCTACATGTAGCTAGTGAGAAATGTGACCTGTTAACATCTGTGATAGCATTACTTCTACATGCAGCTAGTGAGAAATATGACCTGTTACCATCTGTGATAGCATTGCTTCTACATGTAGCTAGTGAGAAATGTGACCTGTTAACATCTGTGATAGCATTGCTTCTACATGTAGCTAGTGAGAAATGTGACCTGTTACCATCTGTGATAGCATTGCTTCTACATGTAACTAGTAAGAAATGTGACCTGTTAACATCTGTGATAGCATTGCTTTAACATATAGTTAGTGAGAAATGTGACCTGTTAACATCTTTGATAGCATTGCTTCTACATGTAGCGAGTGAGAAAAGTGACCTGTTAACATCTGTGATAGCATTGCTTCTACATGTAGCTAGTGAGAAATGTGACCTGTTAACATCTGTGATAGTATTACTTCTACATGTAGCTAGTGAGAAATGTGACCTGTTAACATCTGTGATAGCATTGCTTCTACATGTAGATAGTCAGAAATGTCACCTAACATCTGTGATAGCATTGCTTCTACATGTAGCTAGTGTGAAATGTGACCTGTTAACATCTGTGATAGCATGACGTCTACATGTAGCTAGTGAGAAATGCGACCTGTTAACATCTGTGATAGCATGGCTTCTACATGTAGCTATTTAGAAATTTGACCTTTTAACATCTGTGATAGTATTGCTTCTACATGTAGCTACTGAGAAATGTGACCTGCTAACATCTGTGATAGCATTGCTTCTACTTGTAGCTACTGAGAAATGCGACCTGTTAACATCTGTGATATCATTGCTTCTACATGTAGCTAGTGAGAAATGCGACCTGTTACCATCTGTGATAGCATTGCTTCTACATGTTGCTAGTGAGAAATGGGACATGTTAACATCTGTGAGAGCATTGCTTCATGTAGCTAGTGAGAAGTGCGACCTGTTACCATCTGTGATAGCATTGCTTATACATGTAACTAGTGAGAAATGTGACCTGTTAACATCTGTGATAGCATTGCTTCTACATGCAGCTAGTGAGAAATGTGACCTGTTATCTGTGATAGCATTGCTTTTACATGTACCTAGTGAGAAATGTGACCTGTTAACATCTGTGATAACATTGCTTCTACATGTAGCTAGTGAGAAATGCAACCTCTTAACATTTGTGATAACATTGTTTCCACATGCAGCTAGTGAGAAATGTGCCCTGTTAACATCTGTGATAGCATTGCTTCTACATGTAGCTACTGATAAATGTGACCTGATAACATCTGTGATAGCATTGCTTCTACATGTAGGTAGTGAGAACTGCGACCTGTTAACATCTGTGATAGCATTTCTTCTACATGTAGCTAGTGAGAAATGTGACCTGTTATCGTCTGTGATAGCATTGCTTCTACATGTAGCTAGTGAGAAATGCGACCTGTTAAAATCTGTGAAAGCATTACTTCTACATGTAGCTAGTGAGAAATGTGACCTATTAACTTCTGTGATAACATTGCTTCTATATGTAGCTAGTGAGAAATGTGACCTGTTAACATCTGCGATAGCATTGCTTCTACATGTAGCTAGTGAGAAATGTGACCTGTTAACATCTGTGATAGCATTGCTTCTACCTGTAGCTATTGAGAACTGCGACCTGTTAACATCTGTGATAGCATTTCTTCTAAATGTAGCTAGTGAGAAATGTGACCTGTTATCGTCTGTGATAGCATTGCTTCTACATGTAGCTAGTGAGAAATGCGACCTGTTAAAATCTGTGAAAGCATTACTTCTACATGTAGCTAGTGAGAAATGTGACCTATTAACTTCTGTGATAACATTGCTTCTATATGTAGCTAGTGAGAAATGTGACCTGTTAACATCTGCGATAGCATTGCTTCTACATGTAGCTAGTGAGAAATGTGACCTGTTAACATCTGTGATAGCATTGCTTCTACATGTAGCTATTGAAAAATGTGACCTGTTAACATCTGTGATAGCATTGTTTCTACATGTAGCTAGTGAGAAATGCGACCTGTTAACATCTGTGAGAGCATTGCTTCTACATGTAGCTAGTGAGAAATGCGACCTGTTAACATCTGTGATAGCATTGCTTCTACATGTACCTAGTGAGAAAGGTGACCTGTAAATATCTGTGATAGCATTGCTTCTACATGTAGCTAGTGACAAATGTGACCTGTTAACATCTGTGATATCATTGCTTCTTCATGTAGCTAGTGAGAAATGTGACCTGTTAACATTTGTGATAGCACTGCTTGTACATGTAGCTAGTGAGAAATGTGACCTTTCAACATCTGTGATAGCATTGCTCCTACATGTAGCTAGTGAGAAATGTGCCCTGTTAACATCTATGATGACATTGATTCTACATGTAGCTAGTGTAAAATGTGACCTGTTAACATCTGTGATAGCACAGCTTCTACATGTAGCTAGTCAGAAATGTGACCTGTTAACATCTGTGATAGCATTGCTTCTACATGTAGCTAGTAAGAAATCCGACCTGTTAACATCTGTGATAACATTTCTTCTACATGTAGCCTGTGAGAAATGTAACCTGTTAACATCTGTGATAACATTGCTTCTACATGTAGCCAGTGAGAAATGTGACCTGATAACATCTGTGATAGCATTGATTCTACATGTAGCTAGTGAGAGCTACGACCTATTAACATCTGTGATAGCATTGCTTCTACATGTAGCTAGTGAAAAATGGGTCCTGTTAAAATCAGTGATAGCATTGCTTCTACATGTAGCTAGTGAGAAATGTGACCTGTTATCATCTGTGATAGCATTGCTTCTACATGTAGCTAGTGTGAAATGTGACCTGTTATCTTCTGTGATAGTATTGCTTCTACATATAGCTAGTGAGAAATGCGACCTGTTAACATCTGTGAAAGCATTGCTTCTACATGTAGCTAGTGAGAAATGCCACCTGTTAACCTCTGTGATAGCATTGCTTCTATATGTATCTAGTGAGAAATGTGACCTGTTAACATCTGTGATAGCATTGCTTCTACAAGTAGCTAGTGAGAAATGTGATCTGCTAAGATCTGTGATAGCATTGCTTATACATGTAGCTAGTGAGAAATGTGACCTGTGAACAACTGCGATAGCATTGCTTCTGCATGCAGCTAGTGAGAAATGTGACCTGTTAACATCTGTGATAGCATTGCTTCTACATGTAGCTAGTGAGAAATGTGACCTGTTAACATTGGTGATAGCATTGCTTCTACATGTAGCAAGTGAGAAATGTAACCTGTTATCATCTGTGATAGCAATGCTTCTACATGTAGCTAGTGAGAAATGTGACCTGTTAACATCTGTGATAGCATTGCTTCTACATTTAGCTAGTGACAAATGCTACCTGTTAACATCTGTGATAGCATTGCTTCTACATGTACCTAGTGAGAAATGTGACCTGTTAATATCTGTGATAGCATTGCTTCTACATGTAGCTAGTGACAAATGTGACCTGTTAACATCTGTGATAGCATTGCTTCTTCATGTAGCTAGTGAGAAATGTGACCTGTTAACATTTGTGATAGCACTGCTTGTACATGTAGCTAGTGAGAAATGTGACCTGTCAACATCTGTGATAGCATTGCTCCTACATGTAGCTAGTGAGAAATGTGCCCTGTTAACATCTATGATGACATTGATTCTACATGTAGCTAGTGTAAAATGTGACCTGTTAACATCTGTGATAGCACAGCTTCTACATGTAGCTAGTCAGAAATGTGACCTGTTAACATCTGTGATAGCATTGCTTCTACATGTAGCTAGTAAGAAATCCGACCTGTTAACATCTGTGATAACATTGCTTCTACATGTAGCCTGTGAGAAATGTAACCTGTTAACATCTTTGATAACATTGCTTCTACATGTAGCCAGTGAGAAATGTGACCTGATAACATCTGTGATAGCATTGATTCTACATGTAGCTAGTGAGAGCTACGACCTATTAACATCTGTGATAGCATTGCTTCTACATGTAGCTAGTGAGAAATGGGTCCTGTTAAAATCAGTGATAGCATTGCTTCTACATGTAGCTAGTGAGAAATGTGACCTGTTATCATCTGTGATAGCATTGCTTCTACATGTAGCTAGTGTGAAATGTGACCTGTTATCTTCTGTGATAGCATTGCTTCTACATATAGCTAGTGAGAAATGCGACCTGTTAACATCTGTGAAAGCATTGCTTCTACATGTAGCTAGTGAGAAATGCCACCTGTTAACCTCTGTGATAGCATTGCTTCTATATGTATCTAGTGAGAAATGTGACCTGTTAACATCTGTGATAGCATTGCTTCTACAAGTAGCTAGTGAGAAATGTGATCTGCTAAGATCTGTGATAGCATTGCTTATACATGTAGCTAGTGAGAAATGTGACCTGTGAACACTTGCGATAGCATTGCTTCTGCATGCAGCTAGTGAGAAATGTGACCTGTTAACATCTGTGATAGCATTGCTTCTACATGTAGCTAGTGAGAAATGTGACCTGTTAACATTGGTGATAGCATTGCTTCTACATGTAGCAAGTGAGAAATGTAACCTGTTATCATCTGTGATAGCAATGCTTCTACATGTAGCTAGTGAGAAATGTGACCTGTTAACATCTGTGATAGCATTGCTTCTACATTTAGCTTGTGACAAATGCTACCTGTTAACATCTATGATAGCATTGCTTCTACATGTACCTAGTGAGAAATGTGACCTGTTAATATCTGTGATAGCATTGCTTCTTCATGTAGCTAGTGAGAAATGTGAATAGTTAACATCTGTGATAGCACTGCTTGTACATGTAGCTAGTGAGAAATGTGACCTGTCAACATATGTGATAGCATTGCTTCTACATGTAGCTAGTGAGAAATGTGCCCTGTTAACATCTGTGATAGCATTGCTTCTACATGTAGCTAGTGAATAATGTGACTTGTTAACATCTGTGATAGCATTGCTTCTACATGTAGCTAGTGTGAAATATGACCTGTTTACATCTGTGATAGCATTGCTTCTACATGTAGCTAGTGATAAATGCGACCTGTTAACATCTGTGATAGCATTGCTTCTACATGTAGCTAGTGAGAAATGTGACCTGTTAACATCTGTGATAGCATTGCTTCTACATGTAGCTTGTGAGAAATGTCTACTGTTAACATCTGTTATAGCATTGCTTCTACATGTAGCTATTGAGAAATGTCACCTGTTAACATCTGTGATAGCATTGCTTCTACATGTAGCTAGTGAGAAATTTGACCTGTTAACATCTGTGATAGCAATGATTCTACATGTAGCTAGTGAGAAATGCAACTTGTTACCATCTGTGATACCATTGCTTTTACATGTAACTAGTGAGAAATGCGACCTGTTAACATCTGTGATAGCATTGCTTCTACGTGTAGCTAGTGAGAAATGCGACCTGTTAACATCTGTGATAGCACTGCTTCTACATCTAGCTAGTGGGAAATGTGACCTTTTAACATCTGTGATAGCATTGCTTCTACATGTAGCTAGTGAGAAATGTGACCTGTTAACATCTGTGATAGCATTGCTTCAACATGTAGTTAGTGAGAAATGTGACCTGTTAACATCTGTGATAGCATTGCTTCTACATGTAGCTAGTGAGAAATGCAACCTGTTAACATCTGTGTTAGCATTGCTTCTACATGTAGCTAGTGAGAAATGCGACCTGTTAACATCTGTGATAGCATTGCTTCTACATGTAGCTAGTGAGAAATGTGCCTTTTTAACATCTGTGATGGCACTGTTTTAGACTCTATTCTTTTATATATTTCCTCTCATAGCAATCAATACCAAAGTATCACAGGTTTTTTGAAGTTTAAGTATGACATTATTTTTTAGAGTTTGGCAGTTTGTTTCTGAGTGACACAGTTTCTTTCAACCAATTTTAAAAGAAGGATGTTTTGAAACTGGTTAACACTGATCATGTAATTCAGTAATGCATTTTAAAAAGACAAATTAACCTGGTTTGAATATTCTGGTGAAGTCCCTAGTTATGGGATGGAAGTGCTTAAGTTTTTTTATTCTGTATTGGTTGCCATGGTCAAGTTTACATTTTTTGAGTTGTGGAAATTGACACATTTCACTTTGAAGGATATGTTTTTTGGTTAGGTTTTTGAAATATAAGTATTTTGCCAGACCATTCTTCTAAATCACACACACACTTATGCACAGGCGCACGTGAGCGCGCGCACACACACACACACACACACACACACACACACACGCATACACACAAACACACACACACATACACATACACATGCATAGTCAAACAAATAACACACCAATGAACAGTTTAAAATTGCAAATAGACTTACCACATGTCACTGGATACAGGATGAAACCAGAGTACCTGCATAAACAAAGAAAAAGCATGCAAACACAGTGAGGGCATGCAGAAACTGCATGAAAGGCAATCTAGACAAGAAGTGAACCATAGAATCTCTTTCTGTGAGTTGACAGTACTACTGAGTGCAGCCCTGTACCAACCAGGGAGTAAATATATGCATACACTAAAAATGTAATAAATTATAACACATTACTTACAAGCAACCAATGGTTAAACAGCAATTAAGCACTGATTTCCTCCAATTACACTCCATATTCATACCAAAAGGATTTAGTGTTCTGTCACCTCTATATTCCACATGGATCATTTCCAGTACCAGTGCTTTTAAATATTCATGTTTATAAAAATGCTTTGAGGTAAAATGACAGGCTATGCAGGAGCACAATAGCAATATTAAACAAGTTTGCCAGAACAGCATTCATTCTATTATGTCAACTGTTTTTCATTCCATAGACACAGCAGTTCTCCTAGTTTTATGTAACATTAGCAAAGACATGTCAGTGCTGAGACAAACATGCTTGAAAAATAGAAAAGGTGTGGATAGTCTTAAAGGCATTCAATTGCTTTGAGTGCTAATATTTGTGTGATGACAGTAATTTCCCCACTACCTTGGAAAACATCCATGAACTATTTTCATAAATGGTAAGCAAAGCAAAGCACTTAATAATTGCATGTCAAAGAGATCATTCAGCAGCAACATCCACAGCTGCTCTCTGTAGTGCAGTGTAAACAAACACATGATGATTAACTTAAATTAAGGTGATTATATATATATGTCTATATATATATAGATATATATATATATATATATATAT
>NC_056737.1:1687726030-1687796030 GCF_019279795.1 Protopterus annectens
GCCTTTTCAGAACTCAGGAATACTTGCAAAATGTATGATACATATATCATATTTACTGCTTTATTAATTAGGGTTTATGTATCTAGCAACTGGATTAACAGACTCAATATTATGCTGTAAAAATATTTTTATACAATTACTGTGGCATTTTATAACTGCATTAAAATATTTCAGCTATTGGAAAATGAATGCAATATACTATGTGATTTGTTATGCCTAGCTGTCATATTTATGGCTAAACAAGTTGTGATTGATGAAGTTCTAGCATTCTATTTCAAGGTACTTTTTTATTTGTTTATGGTTGTGTTGTAATGCTCACTAGGAAATGTTCTAGTCATGAGGATGTCTATCATTATCATACATACTGCGATCATATTATTTTTGTTAAACTGGGTTGTTACTACATATTGTAGTTGTTTATACATCACACAAATTAAGTAGAAATAGTTACTTGAAAAGATTATTTAGCAGAAGCAGTGATTTAGCTGCCCTGTTTTTTTCACTTTTCAGTTTTACCTATCTCTGATTCATTGTATTTAGCTCCATAATCTCTCCCTTTGCCTTTGCTCTCTTGTGTTTTTTAAAAATATAAAGTGTAACTTTTTGTGAACAAATTAAATATCTTTCCTCATTTTACTTATTCTAGAGCTTTTTACTGTTATATTGCTATTTTTCTGTGATATCATATGTAAAATCCAGTGAACCTGATAAAATCTCAGAAATGCAACTTAGTCCGTATATCGATTTAGCACAACAAATTAAGGAACTGAAGTAGCACACAGATTATGACACAAATAAATCATTACCATAAATGGTCATTGTCCAAATTATAAGTGCAAAATACAAACAGAGGATATGTGCAGTACCTAGGTAATATATCCAATACACTTCTTTGTTTTGAGGTAGCATTTTATGAATACTGAATATTAGAAAACAATGCACTGGAATTTTTATAATGCTGACATTTATTGTCGTAGACGATAGACAGCATATCCGATGATGTGAGGAGGCAGGTACTAAAACACAGAAAGTACAAAAAGATATTTGCTACAATTGAAATAAGGTCTTTCCAGAGTGTAGTTCTGACTTGCATATTGCATTTATTTATTTGATATTTTTTTTTTATTTCCATTTGTTGACCAGAATAGTCTAGATGAGCTGAAATAGCTCCTTTTCAGTGGTGGTCATGGGAGAAAGTCTCTATAGATTTGTAAAAAATACATAACTGAAAGTAAAATAGAACACAGTATCCACATTGCATACAATTACATTGTAATTACTATATAGTGTTTATTAGTTGTTTTATTTAGTGGCATTTTCTTACTGGAATGGTGAAACTGTGTCACCATAGTGACCTCAGCTGTGACAAGAAAACACAAGTACAAAGCAGTATACCCTATAAAGTCAAATGATATAAGAACATAACATGGCATTTTGGTAGTTGAGGTCATTGTGGTCAGTAGTATTTATGTGTTGAATTAAGGCTTTTGCTAAATAAATTATATTGTTCAAAAAGAATAGTGATATCCATCTCCAGTCTCTCTCCAACCCCTCCCCCAGTTTTTTCACTTTCTTTTCTTTCCAACCCCTCCCGCAGACTCTTTAACTTTGCCTTCCTTTCTGTGGCACCATCATTACCTCTCTGAACCACTCTAATCATTTCCCTTTACCACTAATAGAACGTTCCTCACCCCCTTGTATACTTTCCTCTGAACTTACCTTCCACTCCACTGATTGTTTTTTTTTACCTTGATTCTTCCTTCCCTTGGCTCTACCTGCTCTGTTTGCCCTGCGGTCTTACACCGCTCCCCTAACCTACCCCCAAATCCCACCCATCCCAATCCCCCTACACGTATACTTAGCTAGCCACTCCCACCACTTCCACCATACAATCCAAACTACCCATCATACCCCCAAAATCCACGCCCACAGTCCACCCAGTAAAGTAAGCCTATCCTTCAGAGTTTACTGCCAAACATGACTTATCCTGATAAACTACCAAACAATTAACCTAAGCCATAATCACTAAATCAAATAAACCAACTTGCCAACTTAACTCACCCCTTACTTTTACTCTAATAACCAACATCATGACCCTCAAACCTCTATCCCTAATTACTCAAATAATACTTCTAATTATCGTAACTTACCTAAACTATATCACCCAACCTACTAATGCAAACCACTCCCCCCATTTCACACCATTACCCCATCCACTACAAAGTACATATCTACTGTTGCTCGTATATCTCCCAGTTTCTACCCCCTCAACACTAGCATGCTCTTCCCATATAGACTCCTGCCTAACTCTAAAAACACTGTTCCCAACTACACTAGTCTAATGTCCACAAAACTCTCTACCTGTATACTACACCCCAAACAAACCAAATACCTCATCCATCATCTTATCTCTATCCTTCCCTCCTGGGACATCCACCCAAACCCAGGCCCTGCTACCACACTGAATGCAACCCCCCCCAAGCAGCAGGCAATCCCCTCCACTTCTCAGATCTAAATGCTCAGAACCTATTTAACAAAATTCCAAACCTTCATGCCTGGCTTCTACATAACCAACCCAATATTCTCTCCATCTCAGAAATCTGGCTTAAGCCCCACATACAAGATTCTGAAATAACTCCTCCCAACTACTGCATGTTAAGGAATGACAGAACACAAAAAAGTGGGGGATGTAGCACTCCTTTACTCGGCATCCCTCTTAGTCATCCCTATACCAAACCCTTTCCCAAATTTGGCAAGGCAGAAATAATACCAGCTCTACTCCACCTAAACAAGCATAAACTCATATTTGTTCTCTCCCTCTATATTCCCCCTGGAGACAATATCTCATCCCTTGAAGATATTCTCTCCTGGGCCTCTACCAACATTACTCACGAAACCATAATCCTGGGGCATGTGAACATAAACTGAGCCACAATCCAATCTCCCACTAACTCACTCAATATTAACTTGTATAACTTTACACAACTAATCCATTCCACTACCAGGCCTTCCAAGAACTCCATTACTGGAAGTACAATAGGCTGGATTCTAGTATCCCATCCTCACTATATCTCTGATAGTGGTATTCTCCCAGACCAACTAGCTGACCACTTCCCCACTTTTGCTCACCATCTCCCCTCTTCCATACAACCAACTCACACCTATATTTCCACTTGATGCCTAAAGAACTTCAATTCTGAAACCTTCTCAAATGCACTAAAAAGCACAAACTGAAACCCTTTAAAGACTCTTCCCCTAGATAATGCTCTCTCCTACTTTAACTCTACTTTCACAAACCGGCTCAACTCCTTTGCCCCTCAAAAAACAAAACATATAAAAATTAACCCTGTACCTGGTTAACCAAAAACACCTTAGCTACTATGCGACTCTGTGACAAAGCCTGGACACATTACCATAAAAATAAAACCATTATCACCATACACAGATATAAAACACTATGAAATAAAGTCAAAAAACGTATTACCTCAGACCGCAAAGCCTATTTCTCCACTCTCCAAACCAACCACACCACCAATCCCAAACTATTTTGGAAAGGAATCTCATCTCTCCTCAATCCAGGAAAAAAGAAAACCCTTGCCCCAACCCAGATGCCTCTGACATGGACTTAGCCACCCAGTTTAAATCTTTCTACATAGAGTCAATTGGCAAGATAACATCTTCTTTCACTAGCCACTCTACAACTCATCCTCAGTGTGCACCCATCTCCTCCTCCCCTAGCATCCCTTGCCCCCAACCTCCACCTTTCTCTATCAAGCCCATCTCTATATCCACCATAAAAAACTTCTTCTAAAATTAAAACCTGTTTCTAATGCCCCTGAAGAAATTCCCTCCTACTTCCTAAAAGTAGCCACAGAAGCCATTGCGCTCCCTATCAGCATACTAACTAATTGGTCTATCTCAGAAAGCCAGGTCCCAAGCTCTGGAAGAAAGCCTTTATTATTCCTCTCCATAAAGGTGGCAATAATAATGACATCCCAGACTTTCACCCTATCACCATCCTATCCCCTATTTCTAAGCTACTTGAAAAATGTGTATATCAACAACTCTTACCCTACCTCATCAATAATCAGCTTCTTACCTCACACAACATGGCTTTAGACCAGGTCATAGTACCTCCACTGCCCTCCTCTCCTTCCTAGAAACAATCAACAAAGCCCGTGACTCTGGCCACTTTGTATCCACTTTTTTCCTCAATCTCTCTAAGGCATTTGACACTATTTCCCACAACCTCCTTCTTACCAACCTCTCTAAACTTAACTTATCCCCTTCCTCTACCCAGTGGTTCTCAAGCTATCTCACAAACAGGCAACAAGCAGTTAAATGGAAAAAAGCTACCTCACCCTTCCTTAATACATCCACAGGCATCCCCCAAGGTTCCATTCTAGGCTCCCTATTATTCAACATATTCATAAATTATTTCTTCCAAGCCATTGCAAACTCCAGTCTCATCCAATATGCCGATGATTCTACTATAATCTGTTCCTCCCCTTCCATCACAACTCTTAATAAACTAACACAAGCCACCTTCTCTTCCACTGAACAGTGGATGTTAGACAACCACTTAGCCCTTAATGCAACCAAAACAAAACTTATGTTACTGAAAGCATCCAAAACCTCTTCCCTAGACAAACAAGTCTTCATAATTACCAACAAAAATAATACCTCCCTAGAACTAGTCTCCGACACAAAATTATTTGGAATTATCATTGACAGTCAACTAAAATTTGACAAGCATCTACAAGCAAATATAAAAAAAAAAAAAAATTAGGAATGCTTTACTGCCACAGCAGCTTTATCTCTCCCACCATTTCATTAGCTAATACATACCTCATCCCATCCCTTTTACATGGTGCGTCTATCCTAACCAGCCTACAATCTTCTCTCAAAACAAAACTCTCATCTTGTTATAACAAAATATCCAAATTTGCAGAAGGTCATAGAGCCTCTTCCCACCACTGTAATTTCCTTCACCAACTAAGTTGGCCAGAATTACCAAACTTCCTCACATATACCCAGCTCATCCAAACACACAAACTCATTCATAACCCATCCCTCTGCCCCTCCCTAGCAAATACCTTTGAAATGCATAAGCCAGATTAGACTCCTAGGATCCAATTCCCAAAACCTTATTAAATTGCATAAACCAACATGTCCTGCTGGGAATCACTTGATGTCCTTCTCGCTTGCATGCCTTTGGAACTCTCTCCCTTCTCTCTTATGCACCACCAGCAGTCTCTCCTTGTTTAAAACCTCACTGCACTCACACCTTACTTTGCAATGGAAACGCTCTTGCTCTCATCCAACCTAATTCTGACCACACTTTCTTCCTAACTTTTCAAACTTATCTGTTGCCTGTCACTACCTCCTAAAGTTCTACATCCCTTGCGACATAAGCAAACAACAACTAAAAAATGTCCTCATTGTAATTGCCTTAAAAAAAAAAAAACATTACTACTTATTGAATTAACCTGATGTAATTTTGCTAATGAAAATATCTTTTTTTTATTTCTGTATTATGTAACATTTATTTCAATTGTGTAATATGGATTTGTACTATCCGAAATATGCATTTAACATTTAATTGAAATGTATATTATGGATTTGTGCTTTTTCTGTGCTATGTATTTGTATTTCTCCAGAATTTTTCTCCCCAGGACTTCATTGAAAACATGCTCCTTGTAGCCCAATGGACTATCCTGGAAAACAAACTGCAAATAAATAAATAAATAAAGTTGCTATCAATTGCAATGTATGCATGCTAACAAATCCTAAAGGAGGATTAGATGGGTTGTAGGTGTAGCAGCTATTTTGATTATGAGTTTGAGTATTAAGATAGTGCTAGGTGGTAATGTAATGCTACATAGATTGAACAAATGTTAATTAAATGAATAAGTAGGAGCCAGGTTGCATAAATAGTTGAAAAATTGAAGGAAACTAATGAAGCAAGGGTGTAGGGGATACATACAGTAGAGAATCAATTATCCAAACTAATTGGGACCTAGGGTAGTTCGGATAATCAAACATACATTGAACTGGATAAAACACTTCTAAAATCTTGTTTTTTATGCACACAGGGAATACACTTTATAATCATTCAGCAATTCCAGTGGACAGTAAAGAATATTTTTCACACGTGAGTGGGATACAAACTCAAAAAACATGCACAAGTGAATACATATAACATTTATATATTCAGACTTTATGATTTTTCCTATCCAAAAACTTTGTAAGACTGTGTTTGGATAACTGTCATTTTGGATAATCAGACATTCAGATAATCGCCTCTCTACTCTTTGAGTGAAGTATGATTTCAGAAAGGTATTACTGGCTAAGGGAGAGTTGATTAGAAGTGGGATGCATTGTACAGAAGACTGACAGATGCCAACACAGATGGGAATAGTAGAGGAAAACATCTATGCTTAAGTATATGAAGTATACATATATTTAGTATAAGTATATTTATTTTACTTTTAAGCTATTGGTTTCTAGTTGTGCTTTAGGAAAGAGGTACATAGTCTAGTTGTATAAGCACAGCAGAACATTGGTGTTAATATAGAAGGGTTAAAAAACAAGTAATCTCTGTGGTATCCCTGAAGTCTCAAGCAAACCACTAAACAAGTATAGTGGGTCAAAAAAAACAAAACAGTGTAAGAAATGTCTTTGTGTGGAAAATATTAGTTAATCACAGTATATTAATCAGATCAGATAACAGTATTAGAAATAGCAAACTTAAACTCGTCCTAAGTCAAAAAAATAATAAAAAATATATAATATGAAATAGTGCACAGAATTACTAAGTATTAGAAAGTAATCCAAGCAGGGTAGGCAGTCTGTTTCCAGTCGAAAATCCTTTATTAAGTACACAGACAAGTGATGCAAGTAAAACAAAACTAACAAGAGTAATAGTTTCCTTACAAGCTTTCTAACTATATATACTTTTTATCAGGCAAGGGATTGGTTTGTTCTACTATAAAACTAAGTGTTATTGGTATACATGTTAAGTTCACATCACTTCAGTGTGACATTCAAGCTGGTCCTGCCCTACTTGCTGTCATAATAATATAACTCAATTGTACTTTTCATAATGATCTGGAACCTCTTATTTAACCAGATTATTAAGTCTGTGATTTTATCAAAGATAATACATTACATGGCTGGAAATATATAACCCTTACACACACCATTTGGCAATATATATATATATATATATATATATATATATATACATATATATATATATATATATATATATATATATATATATAAGTATATACATATACACTTTGCATGCAAAAAATCTGTTGTAAAAATTATATTCTATTTCCTTAACCTATTGTTAACAAAAGATCGCTTTCATCCTTCTAAACTTCTTCAGGTCTGTGTACAAGAACCCTAAACATTATCTACAAAAATATTATTGTATAATTAGCTAGTATTGTTATTACACATCATTTTGAATAAAGTGGAAAAAAGAACAAGAAAAAGAAAAAATGTATGATGATAGAAACAAAATATACACTTAAATTAAAATTGATTTACCAACTGGAAGAATAAAATAAAATAAAATAAAATTAGCCTTGTAAACAATGTGGCAATTTCTAAGTTCCAGTACACTTTTACTTGAACAGTATAGTTTAATCAAGGCTTCCTAAAAGAGTTCAGCTTTAATTGCCACATGAGTTTGCATTTCTCCAGCATATTCGGGATGTCTCTTTCAAGATCACCCATGTCTATGTGATCCAGTATCTGGAACCTAAAACCTGTGTGTTCTTTTATGAAGGGCAAGATGTTTGGCTAGTGCATTATTTTTACATCCAGAGCGGATTTCGGCCAGATGACAAGAAATCCTATGCTTCAGTTTATTTACAGTCTTGCCCACATAAAATGCACCACATTCATTGCACTGTGACCCGTGAATTACTTTTGTAGTATTACAGTCACCCCCTGGACTGGTCTTAATGATTTTCTTTAAATAAGGGCAATAAAAACTATCACCTTGCTGTATAAATATACAAAATGTACAATTAGCTTCACATCTTTTAGTGTTTCTCTCATATAGTCTAGGTTTAAATTAAAAAAAAAAACTAATGTCCCTGGCCTTCCTGTAAAGAAACGATGGGGCTTCACCTAAGATGTTAATCAGAAGAGGGTTTCCTGTGACACTGGCCCAGTTTTCTTCAATAACATTTTTGATCCTGTGAAAGAGAAAAAGAGAAGTGACTATACAGTGGGAAGGCAGATACTAGGGAGATCAATGACATGTCTTTTAGTGGAACATTAGTAGATGAACTGAGAGGAAGACTATCTATATCTGTCATGTATATATGTACTACCTTTCTGTTTGTATGTTTTGGAGCTTTTCTCCCCAGGCCTCTGCTGAAAATGGACATATATCCAGTTGGACTAGCCCAGTCAACAAATGTAAAATAAAATAAATAAATAAATAAATAAATAAATAAATAAATAAATAAATAAATAAATACATTCTTAGTGAAACAATAATGGTTACAAATATCCCATTACTCTATGTTTTCATAATTTTTCATAAATAACTGCATTTACCTCTTCCATGTGTTGCTACTGATATGTTAATCTGTCTCACTTTGAATATAACAACTTTAGTTTAAATAGTCAATTTCATATAGAGATCTTAAAGTCTGGAAAGGATCTGATTTCATTTCATTCTCTCTAAACTTTCTAGGATGTGATTATAACTTTTTCATGGAGTACCCATTATATATATTAATTAATTTACATTTGTAATATCAGACAAGTAATTTAATTTTGTGTTTTTCATTTAGTTTTACAGATAAAAATATAACATGGAACCAAAAAAATAATCTTTTGGAAGGGAAGAAAGGCGACATCTATGATATGTAAGAAACATTGGGCAGTGAAATACAATAAATATAATGGCATATTTAAAGACACCTTTGTAATCAAGAGTTTATACTACAGCTCATAGTAAAACAAGTACACTGCGTGTTAATAGTGATGACATTATATAGACTTTGGCATAAGGAATCTCAGTTAAAAATGCATGTGTTCTAGTATGAACAACTTCTGCCAACCCCCTGAAACTTTATTTTTGATCACAAATAATCAATAAGTGCCCCATAAAATGCCAAACCAACACTAAAGTCAAATCATATTTTTACAGGGAAATAAGAAACTCTGTACACAATGTGGGGATTTCATCCCCCATGCCCACTTACTTAAATATAGTAATGCCACACTTAAACAACAATGTAAAAGTACAAGCACCCTGAAGGATAAACACAACTGTAGTATCTGTGACCATTCAAAATAACATACCTCAAAGCAAACATAATCAGAAGAACAAAAGTTTGAAAAAATGAGATCAAGTACCTAGTACATAGCAAAACTATACTGTACATGTGTATGGGAAACCCGCTGCATGACACACAGTAGACTTAGTCATGTGACACGTCATCAGTTAAGGTAGCTGTGGTTTACTCTTTAAACAAACCTGTGCTTCGAGCTACTCATCTGTAAGATACACATATCAGAGTTAAACAGCTATTGTTTGATCAAGTAATTTGGTAGACAGTGGGATTTGTTATGTTTTTCATGCAACAATATTGCATTTTCTGACAATAACCTCTGCATACCAAAGAGTTTCACTGTGTCATCAAGAAGCAGAACCCAGTACAGGCATAATAAAGAGCAATAGACACTGTGAGAAGCTGAATATGGTACCCTTTGTTGTTTAAGGACAAGTCTGAGTGGAATCCTAGAAGTTTCTTTTTGTAAAGATTAATAGAAAACACATGTATAGGAATGTACTAGAGTATAGCCATCCCAACAGTAGTTGAAGACAAGACAATTGGGTATATATCATCTATTTTTTTTTCTCTTTTTTTATGATACAATGCATACTGTAGAAAACTGGAAAACATGGATTGAAGGAAGTATAAGTAGGAACTCTTAACTAGAGGTGTTTTTCAGAATCTATGCATGGAGTGTTAGTGATCCTCTGAGATCCATTAAGCAACACTGACTGACAAATTACTGTGGAACCATATCGCCCAAAAAAGCCCAAAATAACATAATGATAACTAAAACCATAAGTATACTTTGCGGGGAAGCAAGCCCCCATACAACCCCCATACAAGGGGGAACTCCCAGCATCTGACACCAACTCCACACACATTCACACAAACACAAAAAAGGGAAGAAAATTCCCAAAATCAAAGGATTCATTGCCGGAGCACAAAAACCTGTGCTGGTAGAGATTTTCTATGAAAAACATAGATCAGCTTTCTGTTCTTCAGCATCCTATGATTCAGGTACTTGATGTTTGAGTGTTTATTCTCGGCCATCTGTGGATATACCAGTTCTCCTAAGTCACCACTTAAACTGTCAGGTGTACACCTGTTCATTTCTAATTTTTTTAATTTATTTATTAACTTATTTATTTAATTATATTTATTTGCTAACATGGATTGTTCCATCTTATTTCAAAGTGGAGTCATGGGGAGAAATGCTTCAGATTTAAACAAACATGAATCAATATTTTATGTGTTACATACAGCTAGAATTAACATTTAATATAAAAAGAAATGAACAGTAGCTAAACATGTTTTGAGTATATATATATATATATATATATATATATATATATATATATATATATATATATATATATATATATATATATTTGCATTTTTTCCTATACAAAACTGCTCCACAATTGTAATAATGCCTAAAGTCTGCAAACTAAGAAAAGTATGTTACTTGTAAAAAAGAAGTATATTAACTCTTATTATACAATAACCCCCCCTATTAATATTCCAAAATATGCATGCTGATTGGCCAGCGTGCCTGTTGTAAATCCCACAATATACCAACGGAAAAACATATGGTCGTCCGGACTTTTTTCTGTTGGTATAAAGTCCTCAAAACATTTTTTTTAAACAAATAAAAAAAAAGAAAAGAAAAAAATGGAGCAATGGAGACTTTCTTTTCTCCGTAGCTTCCGTTTCAAAGCATTGATGTACTGGGTATGCGTGGGATGCAAGTCCCATACGCATGCTCAGTATATCAAAACAAGGAAGCAGTGTACCACAACCAGCAGACAAACAGTAATGTGCCATTATACAAAGACATTATTTAAGAAAAGTAAGTATTTTTTTGCTTAAATATTGTCATTGTATAATACCAATAACCGACTCCGTGGTTGTGGTATATTGAAGTTTACCCACGGTTGGATTTATTTAATCACTTGGACTTCGCCCTGATTAAACCACACCAACCGTGGGTAAATCTTCAATATACCACACCACATCATCGGTTATTGCTTTAATATTAGATTGACATTTAACAAATTTTGAGATCACAGCAGATGTTAGGTGGTTCTTTAACTGTGGCAAAAATGGAGTGGTGTTACATTTAATATCTGGCTGGATAGAGTTCCAAAGCTTTGATACTACAACAGTGCATAAACAATCACCATACTTGTTTTGACTGAGGAAATGTTAATCTCATAACTGGAGTGTAGCTTTCAAACAAATGTTTTAATGCTGGAACTTGTTTGAGTTGAGTAATATAAATATGTTGCGAATTACTTTGAGATGAGAACATGTTATGATGTTTTGTAGTTAAAACCAGTTAGTTTTTTTCTCTAATGCAAGGCAATCATGTAATATAGTTGAAAGATTAGCATGGAATTTAGCTGTTTTATTATGATTATTGCAGTTTGGAAGTGAGACTTCTGAATGTCTATTAGAATTACTAAAGCAAATTGAAGGCTTGGAACTTAAGTGCCTTCTTTATTGCTGGTTTTGTTTGCTTATTTAAAAATGATTTTGATTTATATTGCATACTTATAATCTTAATACTTTTTACTATGACATAGTGTAAGTGATAGCCAAATCCTAGTTTTCTATCTATTATAACACTTATTAGTTTTGTGTGTCAAACATGTTCAGCTGGATTGTTTAAGGATGTTATTTGAAAAAGAGCTCACTTTGTACAGTTAAAAACCTAGGATGGTTCCTTGAGGTACACCTTCTGAGAGCAGCTGATAGTAGCATGTGTCAAGACATCACACACATTGGGATCTATTAATAAGAAAATCTTTGAATCATTGTTGGTTGTTAGATTAGGTATAGGTTTAAAGGTTCATGGGGATATACTACGCTAACAACCACCATGTCTTTTATAAGCCTAGCCATGCAACTCAACCCAAATGTGTCCCTATTTATCGTGGAAAGTTTTAGGAGAGGTATGTTAGGAATTTTCTAGAAGTTAGGGGGTGTATGTTAGTTTGGGCATTACTGTCTGGCTGTGACTATCACAGACATGGGGCAAGGCTCAGGGTGAATTTCTGATTTCCTATGTGTGGGTAGGGAAGGACTTTCTGTCACATGGATGGGGAGCCTGTTACAGAGCATGGGATCCTCTGAGACACATATCTGTCTCACCAACATGTGTTATATCACAAGCAAAATTTAAATACTTAGATTGTGCGGTTCTGATGCTGTTCATTTTGTTGTTACTCAACAGGATCATCAGAACTGGATCTGAGGATGCCTTGTATTCCAGTCATAGATTGCTTTCTCAGAAACCTGTAGGAAGCTGAGTATAGAGATAGAGCTTTAAGGGAACTCTTATAGGACAACATGTTTATGCCTTGGATTCTCCTGGTAGAGGAACCATTGAGCATATTTCTCATCAGGTACATGCCAAAGGGGGCATTACACTCAATGATTAGTCTGATAAGGGCTGAATAAAGTGGCACTATAACTTCCTTGGACCTGGATGCCATGTTCTTACTTATAAGTTAGGAGACATATAATGATTTTCATATTATCTTGTCCACATGTTAGTCAAAGACCAGATTGCTGTCTGCATATGTACCCAGATGCATGACATCCTAGTCAAATCTTAGGGGTGTCTTATCAATGAAGTAATTAGCCTGAGTGGCAGCATTCCCAAAAGACACTCTGATGTATTTCTTAGCATTGCGTTTCAATCCATGACTTTGGCAGCAGTCATTTGTCTGTGTTAGCCCCTCTTGTAAGATGCTTGTGTCATAGGGGAAATCTGTGATAGCTCCTAATCTGCAGTCATATGTGAACTAGGTCAGCCAAATGGCCTTGACAACAGCATTCAGCTCCAAGATGTAGATGCAAAATAGGAGCAGTCCCAGCATGGAGCCCATAGGTACCCCACTGGGGACCAGTCTCTTACTGGAGGTGGTCTCAAGAATCCTGACTTCCTGGATCCTGTGTGTGAGACAGCTGGCAATCCAGTGAGTTATCTAGGGGTTTTCACCCATCTGGGTGAGTTTGGCAACTATACCTGAATGGGGCATTGTATTGAACATGGTAGTCAAATCCAGATAGGTAGTACGCACCATTTTCTCCTCATCCATTGCCTTAGTGACCTTCTCATATAAGTCCACCAGGTTAAGTATACATGACCTACCCTTGACAAAGCCAAAGTGGGTTGGGTCCAGTGTCTGAAGGTTGCCTATGTATTTGCTGATTATTTCTATGATAATTAGTCCCATGCAGGGTTAACAGATTTGGAAAAGGACAGGTAGGGACCAAAAAAAAAATGTACTTCACGCTAAGTGAAGACCAAAAAAAGTCTTTCATTCTTTCATGTGGAACAGTAGGCAGTTCCACAGTAAACAGAAATAGCTCCACTTTGCAATTTTTGATTGGCTCGTATACCTGCATATGGCACAGTCATAAATCGCAAAGCAGAGGCTGTTTTGCCAGGATTTTAACAAGCAGTGCGGGACTCGGGATTGGGCTGCTGATCCCAGGACAGTCCCACTGAAACAGGGACATCTGGAAACCCTGGTCCATGGCTTTGCATATTAGACTAGGCAGGCTAATAGGTCTGTAGTTTCTGGGGTCAATTGATGGTCCACCCTTGTGATGCGGGATAACTATTGCAGTCCTCCATTCTCAAAGTATAAAACATGTTTGGAGCTTACAGTTGAGAAATGACTCAAGTGGTTCTGATAGGTGATGTTTCAAGCTATTTAGAAGGCATCCTGGGATATTGTTGAGGCTCACTGAGGCTGTGTTTTTGGCCTTAGTGTGTGCCACTGGGACCTGCTCCCTGTTAGTAGTTTAGGAGGTTATGACTGTAGGTAGTTCATGGAGGGAGTAGGGGGAGGAAGTGGAGCATGAAGCTTGAGCTGAATTTGTCAGCTAGAAAATTACCTATTCACTCTGGTCAATGAAGGTGGTGCCATTGACCACCAGTTCAACACTCTACCATGTGCTGCCTTTGAGGATTTGAACAAAGCTGTAGAAGGCCTTGTGGGTGTATTTAGCCTGTGAGGCTATCTTGACCTAATAATTAGCCTTGTTGGACTAAATCAGTCCTCTTATTTTCCTGTTTAATTTAATTATAGAGCTCTTATCATTATGGGATTTTAGCCATGATTTTAATTCTTTTGTTATATACCCTATCGAGGTTAGGATTCCACCAGTGTGACTTGTTTTTAGAATCTGTTTTGGGCTTACTTCTAGTAGGTACAGCAGCCTCTATTCAGTCATTTACGTGGTTGTTCAGGGTCTCTGTGAACAATTCCACATAGACTGCTGAGAACTCAGGGTTGAGTGGGGCACTGAATTTTGAAAAACTATCACTTAATAGGCTATATTCTGCTTTGAAACAGTTCCTAATTGTTTCAGGGTTTGCTTGGGTTACCAAGTTCATTTTTATTTTGAAGAAGACAGCTTTGTGGTCCAACCTCACTTGTGAGGCCCAGTGTGTTTGAATATCTTGTGGGCATACATACTACCTGGTCAAGGGTATTTGTGTTAATAAAGTTCAGGAATCATTGTGCCTGCAAATATCAGGCAGTGGATGTTTCACTGTATATAGAGAGGTATTTAATGGCTCCCATGAATGAGGTATTTGACTTAATGGTGAGTGTCTGCAGTAGGTCCAGGTATGAGCTATTGGATTCTATGGGCATACAGGGTGACCTACAGCTTGCTAGGATAAAGCATGAGACTTTGATTATGGTTATTTGCTTGTGGATAAATTCTAGGGCATTGCCCTTTTCAGCCTACCTGGAGTTATACTTGTTGCTAAGATAGACTGAGACTCCTTTACCTTTAATCCCTGCCTGTGTGGCTGATGGTCTAAATGTGAGGAAGGCACTGAAGCCTTGCACTGCTGGAGTACTTTCTGCAGATTTAATACATGTCTCAGTAATGACACAGATGTCTATATTCTCCAGAGTGAGGAGAGCTTGTAGGTTCTGGAGTTTCTTGTTTAGGCTCCTAGCGTTGAGCATTTACACCTTTATATTTCTTTGGGTGTTATTTGCTAAGTTGGTAGGTTTGCCAATTTGGCATTGCCTAATAAAGGTTCTAAGGAGGAGATAAAGCTTAAGCCAATATTCAGAAGCATAGGGCAAACAGGTGTAGACTATCCTTTGCAAACCGAAGGGGCTTGTTAATCATGTCCTCCCATGCTGACAAATGTTGAATCCCCCTGGAAATACAACATAAGCTAAGACAATTATTGAAGTCAGTCATCTTTTGCTCATACTGTGGCATCATCCCTGGTGAAGGTAGAATGCTGCACAATGCAAGCCTCATACCTGACTGAGATACATATTCAGAGAGATTAACAATGGACAGGATTCACGAAGCCTCCGTGTAAGAGTTATAACTCATACATGGAGGCTGCAGTTAAACGGAGTGATGTCAGCATGCTCTGCATATTCATGAGAGCATGCTAAATCACACCTAAGGCTAACACGGTCCATGTAAGACAGTAGGGGGCGTGTCCGTAGGCCGAGCCCTGTAAGCGGACATGCCCCCAGAAGAGTAAAAGTGCCCAAAGTAAACACCCATGACAGAGTCCATGGAAATGTGAATAAACACAACACAACACATGTCCCCACAGACTACGAACATAAAATGTACAAATGAACATCTCAAATTTTTTTTTAAATTGTAAAGATGTTTAACCGTGAGTGCGCTCGTTTGCGCGATCGTGCCCGTAGCGCAGCTACAGTTAGCAGTCAATCGGAAAGCATATAAGAACTAAATATGCAAAGTAAGCCAAGAAGCAATAGCGTAGCGGTAGAGATGTTGGCTGAAGAGCAGGCATTCATGGTTCGAGCCCCCACAACACCAATTTTTATTTTTAGCAAAATAAGCACGAAACAAGTCCCTGACAAATATGTACACATAAAATCACATTTTATGTAAAATGTAATGAAATAGCCCATTTATATTGAAGAAATGTGAGGTAACAAAACAATAAAAAATGCCAGCTGTGCCCATAGCTGAGCTACAGTTTAACAGGGTGAGTGCATCTGCCCGTAGGTGAGCAGTGGTTTAACTGGTGCAAAATGAGTGCCCGTAGCTGAGCAGTGGTTTAACATGCTAAATCTATGTGCCCCTAACTGAGCTGAGCGTAATATGCATGTTGATAGCCAAATGAGGCTTAAACCAGCGTACCTCGTTTGCGCGGAGCTGCGCACCGCGCAAACAAGCTAACCGACAGGCAACGTTGAGCAAGCCGTATCAAAACTGCCTTTACAAAGACACACCCCTCAACTTGTCTAGACAGTCATAAAAAATAAAAAGTAGTGGCCAGGTTCGAACCCAGGATACTATACACCATAGTCAAGGTACTGAACCACTAAGCCATGACAGCAGTACCTAAAAATGCAATAATAGCTAATATATAGGAATGAATACAAACTGCAGCATGACAATGCAGGTTTACTGAAGTTGATACAATTCCAAAATGGCCAATCACAGATATGTGTGGGAAAAACGGACTATATAAGCCCCATAGGCGGGAATACACAGCATAAATGATTGTAGAACTGACTTGCAGCCAGAATGACAGGAGTAGGAGAGGGTAGTTGCTTTTGAGCACAGAGGAGGGGCATTGAGGAGTCCAGGTACATGGTCTGGCTCCTAGTCCACAATCATGAGGCCCAACTCATGCAGGGCCAGGTCCTGTGGGGAGGATATAGGTCTGAGGCGTGGGACCGGTTGGCTCATGATCTCACCAGTGCCACAGGGATTCCAAGGACTGGTGAGCAGGTCCATCACCACCATGCGGACCTGAAGAGACGCAAGCAGGACCAATTGAACCTTTGGATCCAGGATGCCCGGCAAATGCCCAACGCCCCACTACTGAGTAAGTTACATTTAATTATGTATGTAAGAAATTAAACTAGCTGATATTATGGAGATGTGTATTCCAATATTACTTCATTTATATTACAGCTGCAGGTGTCCGTTCTGCAAACTGCAGAGCCTATGGTGATAGGCTGGTGCGGTTGCACCACCAGGCAGGTCAGTAATCCACTACCAGTAACTGTAAAGAAATATAAAAGTATGACAGTCAGCAAAAGAGTGCAGTGTAGTCACTAAGTAATAAAATGTGCAAGTAACAGTGTGAAAGTGTTTGCAAGTATTGCTTGATTAAAAAAGTGTGTTGCAGCCTGTAAGCCAAACAGAAAAATGAAAATGTCTGACCTAAATTCTGAAATAAAAATGCCCCACCTGTAAGAAAATAGTACACAACCTGCAGCAGGCTGAAAAGTATAGCTGCAGAAGATGATGAAATCACATGTGTGAAATATATCCCTGTTGAAATACTGAAACATGACAGAAGTGAGACTGATGGAAAGGATTGTAATAACTACAGGTAAAACATGTCAATAAAGCCTAGAAGTAAGTACCATCCTGAATAGTAAAATGAAAACAAGTGAGAGAGTGTGAGAAAGTGTCATGAATCCAGCAATACAGTAGTAATGACCCCTGAATAAAGTATACTGCAGTCAGTACAGAATGAAATGCATGTGAGAATCCAAACCAAACAGCGAAATCTGTTCAAAGTGTTGCTGCATCTGGAATGTGTATCCCAAAATCTGGATATGTTGCTCTCAGTCTGCAATATGCAGATAGTATGATTGTCTGATATACCAAACATCCACACTTGTCTATAGCTATATAAAGCAAATGTAGCAGGATGATGTAGCTGAACAAAGCTAGATATGAATGTGTATGAAGAACAATAAAATGTATATTGATGTTGCAGTAACAGTCCTATCACCAAGTTGAAGTAGTTATCATATTGGAAACTGTAGTTAGAACAGTAGTGTGTATATATGTGCAGCTATTAGAAATGTACAGCATATGTATTGGTATTTGAAGGTGTTAATATTATTTGCTTCACCCCACCCTATAACCACATATAACCCAATCCAGCAATACAGTAGTAATAACCCCTGAATAAAGTATACTGCAGTCAAGACAGAATGAAATGCATGTGAGAATCAAAACCAAACAGCAAAATCTGTTCAAAGTGTTGCTGCATCTGGAATGTGTTTCCCAAAATCTGGTTATGTTGCTCTCAGTCTGCAATATGCAGATAGTATGATTGTCTGATATACCAAACATCCACACTTGTCTACAGCTATATAAAGCAAATGTAGCAGGATGATGTAGCTGAACAAAGCTAGATATGAATGTGTATGAAGAACAATAAAATGTATATTGATGTTGCAGTAACAGTCCTATCACCAAGTTGAAGTAGTTATCATATTGGAAACTGTAGTTAGAACAGTAGTGTGTATATATGTGCAGCTATTAGAAATGTACAGCATATGTATTGGTATTCGAAGGTGTTAATATTATTTGCTTCACCCCACCCTATAACCACATATAACCCAATCCAGCAATACAGTAGTAATAACCCCTGAATAAAGTATACTGCAGTCAAGACAGAATGAAATGCATGTGAGAATCAAAACCAAACAGCGAAATCTGTTCAAAGTGTTGCTGCATCTGGAATGTGTTTCCCAAAATCTGGATATGTTGCTCTCAGTCTGCAATATGCAGATAGTATGATTGTCTGATATACCAAACATCCACACTTGTCTACAGCTATATAAAGCAAATGTAGCAGGATGATGTAACTGAACAAAGCTAGATATGAATGTGTATGAAGAACAATAAAATGTATATTGATGTTGCAGTAACAGTCCTATCACCAAGTTGAAATAGTTATCATATAGGAAACTGTAGTTAGAACAGTAGTGTGTATATATGTGCAGCTATTAGAAATGTACAGCATATGTATTGGTATTCAAGGTGTTAATATTATTTTCTTCACCCCACCCTATAACCACATATAACCCATTCCACGTGAAAATGGTATGTGCAATCACAATTAACACCCCTGGACATTTGTCCTGTTGGGTCATATATATTTGCATGTCCATTGATGCATCTGCCCTGTTCATACATCCAAACCTGATGGCCTGCTGCCATCAATCAACCCTGCATGTTGTTGGACTGTGTATTGCTGTTCAAATTATGCATGTGTTATGCTCGCTGTTCAATGGTGTGAATATCTGGGTGTTTGGTTAATGGGAATACTAATGCATGCTGTTACAACTAATTGTGAATGGTATTATATGTCACTAACCCAAACTGTCATGACATAATGCAAAACATAGGACGACAGGGAAGGCGGGTTCCAGCGGACCCACCTCTCCCACCTCAGCTGGCGAGTGCACCTGGCACTAGTGCCCAGTCTGGACCCTCCTCCAGTGGCCCTGTGCCACCTGTGGGTGGAAGCGCTGCAGGGGATGGGGCCTGCCCCCCCTCTGCAAGTGTGGCCGGAGGAGAACCACCACTCACCCTCCGTAGTGTCCGGACTGTGGTGCGTAGGGAGATTCGGGACTCTGTTCTTGAGCCCCTACACCAGCTTGAGGCATGGGTGGCACAACTTACGGGCATGCCTGTTGCCCGGCCTACACAGCCCCCAGCACAGCCCCGTCCTGGGCAGTGAAGGAACAGTGGCAACTGCCTATGGGTGGGGATATCAGTTCCACTGTTGCCATCTGTGGGCTCATGGGCTCTGGATATCCAAACCTCCGTCCCCGTCAATTGTGTAACCCCCCCACACATGTCATACACCGCCCCTGTATGTGTCTTGTTTGTCTTGTCTGTTTACCTACCCCTCCCCAGCTGTACCGACTTCCTTCACCTGACATACCACTCTCACCTGAAAAAAAAAAAAAAAGGGCACTCTGTACCCACAAAAAAATTAAGCCCCATACATAGCTGCCCATTCCGCACACATGTCTGCTGGACATGAAAACTATCAATTACAATTGGCTGTACAACAAGTATTATTGTTGTCCTGACACCTCTCTCAGGGGTGGAAGGTTTCAAATGTCACACCAAATTACATACATATGCACAGCTGTTGCTGATGAAGAAATGGGCAGCTATGGGCCTTACCTACATCCCTCCTGCAAATCCCAAGCTTGTTTCCCTACTGTCTTACCCTCTTTGTGACCCCTTTTTCACCACTTTCCTGTCTCCCCATTTTCATTTCTTTCAAAGAAAATAGCGGGTGTGCCAGAGTAAGCACTGTTAAGCGGTGTGCGCTGCGTGTGTGCTGAGCTAACCACCAGTGCGCTAAGCGTGAGCTCCGCAAACCAGCGCTAACCCAGTTACAACTGCTTAAAAGTGCCTTAGTCACTTTGATTGACAGGTCCTGTACTCAGTTCAAAAGCAAAATAAAATCCCACTATCAGTCCGAACCCAGGACCTTGGAAACAGTAGTCTGTATGACCTACCACTAAGCCATGACTCTTATACAAGAACATTGTGCTAAAATAAATACAACATGTAATAGTAGGGATGAATGTAAAGGGAATATAGGATGTGTAGTACCCAAAGCATGTCATTTAGAATTACTGTCAAAACTACTGGATTCCCATAATAGTAGTGTGTGAACAGAAACAGCCATGCTAGTTGGTAGCTTGTAGGTAATAATGTCAGTTAATGTACATATATAAATGTATGTATATGTACATATATATATATATATAAATATATATCTATATATAGTTGTAGGTGTCATTGTGCATACACACTTACTACAGGGAACAGAAGAGAGGAATGGAGAAATGTGAATCTACAACACAGCCTGAATCATGAGAGAGATACTAACCTTTACACTCATAGAACAGTGTCCACAGTATACCAGCATGGTCCCCGCCCTTACAATCTGAAAGGGCAATGCCTATCTCACATACCCTTTTATAGCACTGTCCTGAAATCACAGTGAGAACTGCAATCAGTACACAACTGGCTGTATGCAATTAGCAAATGCTGGCTTACAATTGGTGCAGTGGCCATCACATGGACCTATGCAGATACCTACAAAAGCATCCTGTACTAACACTCCACACATGCAATACATTCATTGCACTGTCTGGAAACAGACAGAGGGAGAGAGACAAACCGAGACAGAGAGAAAAAAACAAAAAAACAAAAACACGCTACACACTGCGACTCTAAGTTGTCAGCAGTGACAGTAGCAGCAGGAAGCAGAAGCAGTGGTAATGCAACCAGCTCCGACAAACACAGGTAATGCAAAGTAGCAGGTTAATAGTGTGCATACTGTGAACCCTCCAAATGTGTCATAGGTCTGTATCTATAGGTATGTCCATGTGATATGTTGTGTGTACGTAGTTCCACCAAAAGGGGATGACTATACATTACATGTCAATCAGTGTTAGGCAATGATCCTGGCAGCAGTTGTCTGTGCGTTGCCCTCAGCAATGGCTGTAGTGACTGCTTTGAAAGGTCAGCCAGGTTCAAAAGGCAGGATCAGCCCATCACAAAGGCACACTGGCTGGGAACAAGTGTCTGCAGGTACCCGAAATCACTGCATATGCATCCCATACTGCATAATTCCATAGCTTAGCAGACCAGGCCGGTTATGCATATGATGTGGTAGTTCCCAGGGTCAGTCAAGGTGCCTCCTTAGTGGTGTGGGACCACTGTTGCTGTATGCCACTGTCCAGGTACATATCCTGTAGTACGGCCAAGATAAATCATCAGTCTTATATGCGGTTGTATGTCCTTTTGGGGTGCAGGTAGCACACATCCAGGGATACCATGAGGTCACAGTGATGCTGTGTGTTCTGCTTTGCTGAGGGCGGCCCTCACCTGGACATGTGAGATGATAGGGAGGTTACATACAGCTGTGATAACTATTTCAACTGGTGGGGGACAAGGAGGGGGGATACATGCACTGAACCTGTCTGCAAGAATGTTGCCAATATCTGTGTGTTTGGTGAATGTTAAGTAGGTGTGTATTAACACAGAGCATATCTGAGGCATTTGGTCCATATGTGTAACATAATTGAAGAAGGCCTTGTGGTTATCCATAGTGTTTGTGGCCATTTCCCTCCCAGAGTAGGCCGTGGCCATTGTTATGAGGGACTGTAGCGTAGTACCAGTGCTGACCCCAGATGCCTTCCCTTAATGTGAATCTGCTCTGTCCTGCAGTAGCCTCCTGCTATTGTTATACAATCTGCCTCTGTCTGGGGTCCACCGGACAGGATGCCTAACCTTTGTGCATAGGGTCTGGGTTAGAAATGTGTGTGCAAATTCCATGCAATCTGTGGCATGTCCGTGGTAAGCATTTGCAAAGGGGTCAGCAGTGTGGGTTGTGGCTTCCACTGGCCCAGTGTGCTGCATGGATACCATCTCAGTCCTAACAAGTGAATAACTGTCTAATCACATACATATCAAAGTAGTCTACTGTGCTGGTGGTGGTGGTGGGATATGTATATCCAGGCCAAGTAACTTGTGTCCACATCACACTAGTGGTTGGCATCCCACATACAGTACCTTGGGATGAACCCCCAGAGTGAGGTTGTGCATTGGACCTGTCAGTGTGTGCTGACCGATGGGGCATGCTACTATGTTGTGTGGAATGTGGCAGGTATTGTTGCACAGGTGTTGGCTGAGCACTGATATCTGGCCATGTACTTGTGTATCCACCACGACACACACACATGCAACATATGGGAGTAGTAGTATATCACTACACATGAGTATCATGTATAGTATGTGTGCCATATATTGCTGACATAGTCTGCTGATATCCTGTTTGTGTCCTCTTCCAGGGAGATGGCGCGTCAGCGTAATCCCGCCTACTCTGCAGTGGAAGATGAGGAGATACACCAGAGCCTGGTGCAGGAGTATAACATCCTGTTTTCCCGCACCAGTCAGAATCAGCAGGAGAGGGCTGCACTGTGGCAAGGCCTTGTCTGTAGGGTAAATTATATTGGCATGCATAATAGGACATATGAGCAGGTACGACATCACTGCAGTGATTTAATCAGAAGTGTCCATCAGCGTACATCAGATATCCACAGGCAACAGGTTGCCACAGGAGGTGGGGTGACCACACATCCCCCCTCACCAGACTGGAGGGGCTACTCCTAAGTGTTGTGGCTCCAGCCCCGGAACAGCAACAGCAGTACACCTGCATCATGATGGAGGCTGGATCCATACAGCAGCACGACATGGAGCATGCAGGTAATATGCCATATGTACACTTGACTGTTCTGTACACTGTTCGTTTATGCATGTGTAAGGTGTGTCCGTGGTATGTATCTGTCATCATAGTATGTAATTGTGCATGTGTGATACTGGCAATATCAGCAGCTGACGCGGTGAAAGGCAACTGGTGTACTACTGCACTGTATCATATGCAATATCAATGGCACAGTTGTGCCCACTGACATTAATCTCATCATTTCTGCAGGTCCCTCCGGGGTTACAGCAAGGCAGGCCATCCATGCTGGTGAGTGTGTTTAACAATACCTATAACAGTCCTGATAGTGCTAGTAACACTAGTGTAACTCAGTAGTGCTCTGTGTGTATACTGCGGGGTGTGCATGTGTGCATGTGTGCAGGTGTGCCTGTGCCCATGTGTGTATGTGTGCATGTGTGTAGGTGTGCCTGTGTCCACGTGTGCATGTGTGCATGTGTGCATGTGTGCCTGTGTCCACATGTGCATGTGTGCATGTGTGCATGTGTGCCTGTGTCCACGTGTGCATGTGTGCATGTATGCATGTGACCACACGTGCATGTGTGCATGTGTGCATGTGTGCATGTGACCATGTGTGCATGTGTGCATGTGTGCATGTGTCCATGTGTGCATGTGTCCACATGCGCATGTGTGCATGTGTGCATGTGTCCACGTGTGCATGTGTCCACGTGTGCATGTGTGCATGTGTGCCTGTGTGCATGTGTGCATGTGTGCATGTGTGCCTGTGTGCATGTGTCAACGTGTGCATGTCTGCATGTGTGCCTGTGTCCATGTGTGCATGTGTGCCTGTGTCCATGTGTGCATGTGTGCATAAGTGCATCACTGGTAACAATGTGTGGAGACTGTAAACTGTGTTTCCTGTCTTCCTCCCACAGGTTCTGGTACTGCTCTGGTGTCCTGCAGCAGGGAACCTGAATCTGGTGCCACAGGTACTGGTAATGATGATATTTGTGTAATGGTACAGGAAGGTGTGTCAGGGTCCGCCATTGGTCAGCCAATTGACAGTACACAGCTGTCAACCCCATCATTGCGCACAGTCATCCTGCCAGTACATCCTTTGTCACCATTGTCCCTAGGTGATGGACAGTATACAATGGGCATTGACCAGGGTAATGTGGTACCTGTGGCACATGCATCCCCACACAGCAGCCATGGGCAGGGTCCTGCAATGGTACCACACAGACAGTTGCCCATGGGTTCTCGTGGGAGCATCCGTGGGCGTACTGCCTCTGGCAGACGTGCCCAAAGAGGTCTGTCAACCTCAGCTATGTTTCGGGCTGTCATGCAGGCACAGTCACGTATGGAAAGGTACACCAGACAGGGTCTGAGGGAGCTGAGAGTATGTCGCACAGCCATGATTGACAGTATGCGTGACATCGCGGATGCTATCCGTAATTTTACCGATGTCATAGACAGACATTGTGGGGACATATTACAGCAGTTCCACAACCAAATGTCCATGAGCCAGGGCAATGGTGGGCATTTGCAGCGTCGACGTGGCCGTATGCCAGCAACAGCAGCAGCTGGCAGTCAGCGTGGATGACAACAGGCCTGCGCACGCCCCCATAGTGCCAGCAGCAGCCCCAGCAATGCTGGGTCTGTGCTGTCATCGGAACGCTCCAGGAGACCATGTGCACGTGACTCTGGACAGTCCAAACAGGGACCTGTGTCCAGTCAACACACTCCCACTTCTGATGACAGTACCCAGTCTGGCTTAGTACTGGATACGGTCCGTAGCACCCCTGCCAGGCACAGGTACCATGTCCGTGCCCACAGACACTGATCTGTATGACCTGCCAGGTGCAGTCTGTGGCTGTCCACAAACCCCTGTATATGGCAGCCATGAGGTGGAACTGTGTGCGTGCATACACACATGCAAAATGTTAACACCTAGGGTGACCACATACACGCACACACACTGCACCAACACTGCCCCACCCTGTACTGCTGCCCCTCATCAACACACATACACACACATGTCAATTGGTGGTATTAGTGGCTGACTCAGACATACCTAATTCACACCCTGTGCATATGATGACACTGTGCCACCTCCTGCAATCTCCAACATCATTGCGGGAACAGGTAAACACGTTGCTGATGCACAACGTGACTACATAGAAGTGTATTAGTAGTATCATGTTGGTAACAGTACAGTGTGCTGCTATGACTGTGTGTATTTCCCAGCATGCCTGATGCAGTAACCGTATGAATGTCCTTTATTGTTATCTGCACCCATAGTACATACCAAAGTGTTATCAGCTGCACATAATTGCATGCCAGTGGTAAGGATGTCAACAGATAGCCGCATACATGGGTAGCACAAGGGGGAAGCTAACGCAAGTAGTGATATGCAATGGTGGACATGTACAGTAATGGTGTCAAGTTGCCCACAACGACTATGCAATGTGGATGTTTGCGCATGTTGATATGTGTGCAGTACCAATGTAATCCAAATCACAATTAACTATGACATAATATCAGTTCTACCATGGGCATCTGCGCTGTGTATTCCTGGGTACATGTTGATAGTGCCTACATATTTGCATTGTTACTTACTGTTATTGTTACCCCTTCTTTGTTGTACAATGCACTACTTCCAGCCCTGCTTACTGTAGCTTTGTTTACATGCATGTTTGCTTGGGGTTCCCTGGAACACTGCTTACACCTGCAATGCAGAGTTACAGTGCTTCTGTAGACTCCTAGTGACATCTGCATAGCGTACGATACTTATAGGTTCATACTAGGCTATCTGCCCTAGGGCATTTATAAGCCTAGCCAGAGTGTGTTTGGCTTTCGACACCCATTTTAAATTAATTTTGCTATGCCTTTTTTTGAGGTTAGTATACAGTGCCTCTGTCTAACAGTGACACAGAAGTGATAGCCGGGGTAAACCTACGATCTCCAATCCACTCATCAAGATTCCTCTTGAAGAGAGTCAATGTGGGACTCTGCCTAACCTGGACTGGGATTTTATTCCAGAGTGAAGGGAGCCTCTGGGTTATGAATCTGTCCCTCCAGCATGTCCTATTTATTTCAGTGCTGAGGTTCAAGTCTCTCGAGCGTAGCTCGATGGGATTTGATTTTCTGAGGTGCAGCATGTCCATTAATTCCGGGTGGACATGGCTTTATACGTCAGGCACAGATCGCCTCTGAGCAGGCGGTATGCCACTGAGTAGAGCTGGAGTTTCTTTAACCGGGCAGCATATGGCATCTGTTTGAGCCCTTTGATCCTCTTGGTGAGGTACTTTTGGGGTCTTTCCAGTTGCTGCAGGTGTCTGGTAAGGTACATCCCAAAAGGGGCATTGTACTCAATTATGGGCCTGAAGAGGGTCGAGTAAAGAGGTATGATGACCTTCCCTGATCTAGATGTGAATCCCTTCATGATTAGGTGGGCTATATAAAATGTTTTTCTAACCACTTTGGCCACGTGGTTGTCAAATGAGAGATTGCTATCAACTTGGGTCCCCAGGTCCCTAATGACTTCTTCTGTACTTAATGGATTACCACCTATGTGGTAATTTGTGGGCACTTTGTTTTTGCCAAAGGGGATGACTATACACTTTTTGCCGTTTAGCTTGAGGCCATGGCTCTGGCACCAGTTGTCTGTTTCTATGAGGCCCTTTTGGAGGATGCTTGTGTCGGCTGGAGAGTTGATTATGGCGCCCAGTTTGCAGTCATCTGCGAACTTGGTCAGCCACAGTCCTTCCGTGTTGGCCTGTACCGCCGAGAAATATATACCGAACAAGAGAGGTCCCAGGACTGAGCCTTGTGGGACGCCACTTGTAACTGGTTTGAAGTCTGACATGGCTCCAGCAATTCTAACCATGTGGGTTCTGTCCATGAGCCAGTTTGCAACCCATCTAGTGACATAAGGGTTTATATTTAAGCTGTAGTAAGGCTAAGATTGAACAGTAGTTTTATGTTTGGGTTTAGCTCTTCTTGGAGTTCATGTAGGACACAGCCCGGGAAACCATCTGGTCCCATTGATGCTGTGTTTTTTGCTTTGGAGAGGGTGGCTCTTACCTGAGCATCTGAGATGTCAGGGGGGCAGCACTCTGTTGGGATAGATATTTTCCCTTTTGGTGGGGAGAGGGGGGAGAAGTTTGCACTGAACCTGTCAGCTAGGATGTTGGCAATGTCTGTGGGCTCGGTGTATTTTTTGTCATTTTGGACTAATTCTGAGCATATCTGGGAATTCCCACCCAGGTTCCTAACATAACTAAAGAAAGCCTTGTGATTATCCTTAGTGTCCTGTGCAATTTTTCTCTCAAGCTGGCCTTAGACGATTTTATGAGTGCCCGTAGTTTTTGCTAATACTGATCAGAGATGCCTTCCTTTGGGATTTTGCTCTATCATGTAGTAGCTTCCTCCTTCTATTGTATAGTTTGTTTATGGCTGGGGTCCACCAGACAGGACGTCTGCCTTTGGAGGATTGGGTCTTGGTTTTATTTGGGATTGCATGATCCATGTATTCCTGAAGGTGTTCATAGAATGTGTTTATAAAGGATTCTGCGGTCTGGGCCGTATTTTCTACAGGCCCGGGGGCTTTGAAGGATTTCACCTCAGTTTTCAGGCATGTGAAATTTGCTTTAGAGAAGTTTTTCACTGTGGTTTTCTGGGCAGGGGGTGGGGTCGGGATGTGAATATCCAGTGAGATTAGTTTATGGTCTGATCTTACCAGTGAGGGATACACTTCTGGTCTGGAAAATAGTGTCCCCATGTTGGTGATGATCAGGTCCAGTATGTTTTCCCCTCTTGTTGGAGTGGTAACAAGTTGTTCCATAGCATTTGAGTTTATAAATTCAAGGAACCTTTGGGCTAGGGTGTTGGAGCTAGAGTAATGCTCCCAGTCTATGTTTGGGTAGTTGAAGTCGCCCAATATAATGGTGTTTGGAGAGACCTTCATATTTTCCAGTATTCTCAGGAAGGCCAAGTGGGGTTCCTATGTTTGGGAGGGTGGTCTGTAGCAGGCTATAAACTGGAAGGCAGTTTTACCCACAGTTAGTTGCACATGGATAGTCTCTGATGCTTCGTGCTGTGCCACCAACCTGGAGGTGTGGGTATCTTTGACGAATATTGCTACTCCCCCTCCTTTTGTGGTTCGGTCCAAGTTTTGGGGCCGAAAAGCATGGTATGAGGTATAACCTGGTAGTGCTGGGGTGCTCTCGAACCTTGAACCAGGTTTCTGTTACTGCACAGATATCGATGTTCTCCATGCTAAGGAGAGTTTCGAGTGCATGCATCTTGAGGTTTAGACTTCTGGCATTGAGTAGCATTACTCTTAGTTTCTTATCCCTTGTGATACCTATGGAGGTGGGTTTGTCTTTTGTGCCTTGCCTAAAAGGCACTATGGGGGAAGCAAGAGACTTTGCCAATATCCGAAAGCCCAGGGGTGACAGGTGCAAGCCGCCCCTAGCTAAGCATCGTGGCTTGTCGAGCATGTCATCCCAGGCTGACAGGCATTGGATCCCCTTTGAATGACACCAACACTTAAGCCAATTGTTGAAATTGATCATCTTGTCTTCATATTGTGGCATCATTCTTGGTGAGGGTAAGATGCTACTCAAGGTCAGGGTCATACCGGCTACATGCTCAGAGAGCTCCTCTATGTCTCTTTTCATGTAGTCCAGGGAGGTATGTCTCAGGTCATTCACACCAGCATGGACAATGACTGAGTCATATTTGTACTTGCCTTGGAGTGACCTGAGTGCTTGTGTTATGTGGCGGATCCTAGCGCCTGACAGGCAGCTCACCGTGACCTTCTCCTTGTTCAGCCTTGTGAGCGGGACGTCAGTGTGCCTGATGATAGAGTCACCTATTACAAGTGTATCAGGTGTGTTGTTTAGCCTTAAGGGCTGTGACTGTTCGGCACACTGGCTTTGTGAGTTATGTGTTGCACGTGTTTTGTTTTGGGGTAGCGGTTGCTTGGGTGTCTGCTTTGGAGGTCTCTGCTGCTTATTCACTGCCTGTCCTGTACGCATGTACGTTGCCTGTGACACATTGCACATGTCTTATCTGGCATTTACCCACGTGTGCAGTCATATATGCCAGTGTTATGAAACAGTAGCAGTACACCCACACATACACACCTTCAGTATGTTGTTCCCCATTGGCCCTATGTGTTGGTACTCACCATGGCAATCACACTACTAGGGTAGCATGTGCAAAGGTAACCTGTGAATCACCTCTATGGTCCAGTTGTGGTTTATGTGAGTCATGTGGCAATGTCACAGCTGCCACATGTATGCAGTCAGCCATCACCCTTGGCCAGGAACGTACAACACATGTGTGGGATGCCACCACACACCCAATCTGGGGACTGAGCTCTCTGAAACCAGTAATGCCATACCCTGTCAGGTGGCATGTCATATATACTACATCCTGGACAAACTTCAACCCCAATCCCTGCTGCTACTATTGATAAAACCCCTGAAGATGTTTCTGATAGTTTTAAACAATTCTTTACTGAGACATTTCAAGCCCTAGCTAGCCAACTACCTCCTAGCTCCCCTGGTCCTGAAAGTAGCACCCCTAGAAACCTACTTGCGTTCAGCTTCCAACCAGTCGCCACTTCACTTATCCATACCTTGATCGAAAAATTAAAACCCACTACACTTTCTGCTGATCAACTCCCTGCCAAGTACCTACAAAAATCAGCTGATGCTATTGCTTACCCCGTCTCAAAACTAATCAAATGAACCATGGTAGAAGCTAAAATTCCCACCATCTGGAAAACATCCTATGTAATCCCACTTCACAAAGGAGGCAGCACTACTGAATTCTCCAATTATAGGCCAATAGCTATACTCTCTCCACTTGCAAATATTATGGAAAAATGTATTCATAGACAATTCATGCACCACCTAATCCAAAATCGCCTTATGGCAGACACTCAGCATGGCTTCCGTCCTCATCACAGCACTACTTCAGGCCTCCTAGCCTTTACTAACACCATAAACCATAATCGCAACAATAATTGTATATCCTCAGCCCTCTTTTTGGATCTTTCCAAGGCATACAATATGGTTGATCACCAACTTGTAATCCACACCCTGCAAACATTCTGTCTAGATACTGGAGCCCTCCAATGGTTTCAATCCTACCTGAATGGTCGATAGCAGGGTGGCCTCTGGCAGAACAAACTCTCTAACCTTCTACCTAACGCCCTCAGAGTACCACAAGGCTCTATACTAGTCCCTTGCTGTTCTCCATCTTCATTAACGACCTTTATACTGTCATCCCAAAAGTCAGCTATATCCAATATGCTGATGACTCTACTCTGATTTGCTCAGCCACATCTCCAGTAGAGTTATGGTCAGCTACCCAGACCACCTTTAATACAATAGAAAACTGGCTTTCGGAACATCGTCTGATCCTAAATCCCAAAAAAACTAAACTGCTGTTATTTCACCAACACGTAGGTCTACCGCTTTCACCTTTACCATAAAATCAAATGATGGCACAATAATCTCCCCTGACCCATCTACTAAACTATTAGGTGTCATCACAGACAATAATCTCAAATGTGACCTACATGTTAACCAAACTATCAAAACCATCAATAAAAAACTAGGGTCACTTTACAGAATAAAAGCCTTCCTAACCCCTCCAGCTAAAATTGCCATAGCTCGCTCACACCTTCTTTCAACCCTTCTGTATGCATCCCCTCTACTCTCAAATATGAACAAGACTGTCCTTAACAAACACTCAATTTGCTACAACCACATTGCCAGGTTTGCCACTGGGCTGCCTTTTAGGACACATCATTGCATCAATCTAAATCAGCTTGGTTGGCTTGAACTACCTAGCCTAATACAGTATAACCAACTGATTATGGCCTATAAAATCCTCTATAATCCGGACAATACTCCTGCACTTAAAAATATTATCACCCCCTATAACAATGCTAGACCGCTTTGATCCTCTAACAAACTACTAATTCAGACTAGCAAAATTAATAACACAGCCGGTGATTCTCTCTTTGCAAACTCTGTAAGTAGATCCTGGAACTCACTTCCAGCTGCTATTACCTTACTTTCCACCTTAGGTCAATTTAAAACTAGACTCAAACAACATTTGTCTCTTAACTGGCTATGTCAATGTATCAAGCCTGGCTAACTCAAATGTGTAAAATCTGTTAACCAGTTTACTGTGTAATTTAATTTAATCCTGACTTGTGCTCAGGACTAACTTTAACCTGTGGAACTTGTTTAACTTGCTTACTTATGTAATCTCTGTAAATAATCTGTTTGTAATATGTAATGCTGGTATTATGTAATGCTGTATCTGCTTACCCTTGGAGCTTTTCTTCCCGGGCCTCCGCTGATAATGGACATGCATCCAGTCGGACTATCCCGGTCAACAAATGTAAGATAAATAAATAAATAAATAAAAAATATTACGGTGACTACAATACAAGTCAGACATTGACACGCACTGACAGCATGCTGAACACACTGGGGCATACGTGGGGACTCAGAATAGCATCCCGCCTGAGCATCACACACCTCCGCAGCTGGCACACAGGCATATGTTCCATTGGAACAGAGCACATACCACACATGGCACACACATCCCGTGTGCCACACACTCACAGCCTGTAGGGCTACACAACACACTTGCTACAGACGTGTCAGGTACCTGTCTTGGATGCTGCACTGGGGTCCCACTCAACTGGCTGTACCTGGTGAAGGTCACAGTGATATGCCTCAGGGGCACTATGGTCCACCACAGAACACATGCATACAGGTCAGTCAGAGGCATGGACACATATGACTCACTCATTGACAATGCCACTATGGCTGCCCTGAGACATACCTCCCTGGACTACATGATAGGGAACATAGAATGGATCTCTCAGCATGTGGCACAGGCCAGTATGAGCCTGATCTTGGTTGTCAACATACCCTCACCAGGTATGCTACCACTATATGTGGGAAGGGTGTTGTATGTCTACATTCTGCTCAGTCTCCAATGTCATTCATAGGGTATCCGCTGGCTGTCAACGTGTGCTTACATGCTAGGGAAGCCACAATGATGTGCAAGGGTCATCTTGCACGTGACACCCATGGCCCAGTGTATATTGGCAAAGCTCCTTGATACACACATACTGCCTTATGCTGCAGGACACGGTTTACATAGCCACCTTCGCGGGTATCACACAGGTTAGGACACTAACAGTGCTGCTACACAACAACAGCAGTGTACACCGCAAGATGCATGCACTGGACACTGTCCTCAGCACGGTGAACTGCAATGTCTGTGCAGTACCAGAGTCCTGATTCATGGCTCATAGGTGTTACCCATCACTGGCAGGTTATGCCCCATACCATGCCTGTCATCCCCTACACATGTAACACACATGGACAGGGGGGTGGTATCCCAAGGCACCACAGATACACACACCTCCAGGTTGTTGGCACAGCACAAAACATCAGGGCCTAATCATGTGCAGCTAACAGTGTGTCAGACTGCCATCTGTTTCATAGCCTGGCACACACAACCCTCCCATAAACAGGAAGACCACCTATCCTCCATAACAACACTGGCAATATGACAGTCTCAAGAACTGTCTTTATATGGCTGGACTGCATCCAGCCAAACATTGTGCGTGAGCATTACTGTAGCTACAACATACTAGTTGAAGGGTTCACAGCATGTGGTCACTGAATTGCAGTGGAATGACATGTTACCACTACCACAACAGGTGGGAACATGCAGCACCTGTACATCGACTACATGTAGACTATATGGCCCAGACCAGATGTGTATCCCCTGCTGTAGGTATTTTACCATATACACCCACACTATAGGCACATACCGCGTGCGGCCCCTGCACAGTAAGACACAGTCATATTGGTATACATTGCAAATGCCATTTATCCACTCGAGGCATGTGTCAGGCATGGTAACTACTGCAGGTCACAGGTATTTATGTGTATGTGTCACACACATACATCATGTGTGCAATGCCATTGCTGGTTTAGGCAATGGCATGCATTGTTTTGTACAAAGACCCACACAAGGTCATAATGTGTGACACAACCACACGTGGCAGTTGTGGGTTACCAAAACATACCTATCTGTACTCTGACAATGGTAATAGACACAGTAGCAGAGCTCACTATTGGCATTACTGGCCAACTAGCCCTGTTTGGCTGTGCTGATAGTGTGGTGACATCCCCTGTGTTTACTGGGGGAATATGCAGCATCTGGTGTATTGTAGTATTTGCCAAAAGGATCTGTTCTCTCACACTTGCATTTACACACACCCTACTACCCCCACACACACTTGCCATTGGCAGGATTCATACTCCTACCTAACTAAGTCACGACACGGGAGAGAGAAGCATTAGCAAAGCGCACTATTCGGATTACTAGATAGTTCTGCTTCTCTGGCTGTACTTATAGGGTGCTGACATCATTAGTATTTTGAAAGGGTAATGTGCATCAGGTAGTGTGATCTCCTGATTGCCAAAACTAACATGTTTTTCATACGGAAATGCACATACACAAACTCCCCACATCCAAACACACACACACTTGCTACTTGTAGGTTTCAAACCCCTACCTAAATATGTTACGGCACTTGAAAGTGATGCTGTAGTAGGTTGCACTATTCTGAGTACTGGCAGATGTCGCTTCTCCAGCTGTATGTATAGGGTGCTGTCATCATCACTGTTTGGAAAGGGTAATGTGCATTATGTAGTGTGATCTCCTGATTTCAAAAAAGCACATGTTTTTCATACAGAATTGCACACACACAGAGTCCCCACGTCCAAAAACACACACATGCCATTTACAGGTTTCAAACTCCTACCTAACTATATTATGACACTCGGGAGAGACGCATTAGCAGAGTGCGCTATTTGAATTAGTTAGAGGTTTCCTTTCTCCTGCTGTACTTATAGGGTGCTGACATCATCAGTGTTTAGAAAGGGGAATATGCATCCTGTCGTGTGTTCTCCTAGTTGCCAAAAGAGACATTTCTTTCATACAGACTTTCACACACACTAGCCCCCTCCACACACACTGAGCATTTGCAGGATTCAAACCCCTACCTAACTATGTTAGGACACTCAAGACGGACACATTAGCGGAGTGTGCTATTCGCATTACTGGCAAGCTTTCCTTCTCCTCCTGTACTTATAGGGTGCTGACATCATCTGTGTTTAGAAAGGGGAATGTGCATCCTGTAGTGTGTTCTCCCAGCTGCCAAAAGGGACATTTCCTTCACACAAAATTGCACACACACTACCCCCATCATCCAAACACACACACTTGCAGGATTCAAACCACTACCTAACTATGCTATGACACTCGAGTCGGATGCATTAGCAGAGCGCGCTATTCGCATTACTGGGAAGCTTCCTTTCTCATGCTGTACTTATAGGGTGCTGACATCATCAGTGTTTAGAAAGGGGAATGTGCATCCTGTAGTGTGTTCTCCTAGTTGGCAAAAGGGATACTTTTTTCATACAGTCTTGAACACACACTAACCCCCTCCACACACACTGAGCATGTATAGGATTCTACCCCCTACCTAACTATGTTATGACACTTGAGATGGACGCATTAGCAGAGCGCGCTATTCCCATTACTGGGAGGATTCCCTTCTCCTGCTGCACTTATAGGGTGCTGACATCATCAGTGTTTAGAAAGGGGAATGTGCATCCTGTAGTGTGTTCTCCTAGTTGGCAAAAGGGATATTTCTTTCATACAGTCTTGAACACACACTAACCTCTTCCACACACACTGAGCATTTACAGGATTCAAAGCCCTGTCTACCTATGTTATGACACTTGAGATGGATGCATTAGTTGAGCATGCTATTCGCATTACTGGGAGGTTTCCCTTCTCCTGCTGTACTTATAGGGTGCTGACATCATCAGTGTTTAGAAAGGGGAATGTGCCTCCTGTAGTGTGTTTTCCCAGTTGCCAAAAGGGACATTTCCCTCGCACAGCCTTTCACACACACAAACCCCACTCACCCACACACACTGAGCATTTGCAGGATTCAAACCCCTACCTAACTATATTATGACATTTGAAGGAGACACATTAGCAGAGCACACTCTCCGAATTACTGGGCATCTGTTCTGCACCTGCAGTATTTATAGGGTGCTGACATCTTTATTTCTACAGAGGTATGTACATGTAGTACTACCTGTCAGGTGGGGGATAGCATATATATGCATTTGCAGCCACCTACGTCAGGGTCAGATATGCACATCGCACTGGCAGGTTATGTTCTATACCATGCTTTGTGACCACAGGACCTGTAACACACAACACAACCAGTCCAGCACACCACACCCACATCCAGGACACACACTTAGCTTCCCTGGGAACAGTGCCGGGATATGTAGGTGTTCACATACACCATTCCAGTTGTTAACATCAGGTACAGGCATATTGTGTGTGAGAACTACTCAGGCCTCTGCCACTTTACCCTACAGCCACTACAATTTGTGGGTCCATGTGCTATGGCAGAACCACACACCACAGCCACATGGGGGAATACATATTGCACCTGTCCGTCTGCAACGTGGGTACTCACTGTTCCACACCAGAGGTAGACCACCATTGTTGATATCTGACCATACCCACCTTTCCCTGGACATCCATATCCCATCTCCACCCCCAGGCAAGGTTGTCACTGCACACAAACTGTATTTAGCACAAGCAGACTCTACACTTGTAAAGACTGGGGTGGATGACTTCAGAGGACCCATGCTGGGGGACTATACTGGCCACTCAGCATAATCCTTGACAATTGCATTCTATGAGCATGTGTACGGTTTGCATTGATCATGCTATCACTCATATACCCATGACTGCTCCACAACAAGACACCTGTCAGCTATTCACCAGCCATATATGCGCCGTACAACAGACAGAGTGACCTAATACATTGCAGAGCTGTAGCCCACAGAGGGAGGACATCTGTGAACAGTTCCGGCACGGCACTTCATTCACACATAATCATTACAACACAGTGTTGACAGTGGAATCATCCAGAGAATGCAGATAGGGCTCTCCACAGTCTGTTATTGATGGACACCTACTGTCAGAGATCCTCAGCAACCCTCTCCCAGCACACACTGACAACATGGCTGTGGCTTAGCACATTCAATCCCTGGGACCTCCACGGTGCCCCTGCTTGACAGAGGCACAGCTCACTAGCCTCACATGTTGCCTTCTGTGACCTACTTTACAGTGGCACAGTAGCCTACTGTCCTGGGGATGCAGATGCCAAGCACACTCTGGCTGAGCTGTCATTCCCTAGGGCAACAAGCCTAGTATTGACCTCTACACCCATATGTTCAATTGTCGGATGCACAATATTTGTTGTGCTGTTCTACTGTTTGCAGGTCTTTATTGCCATAGCATTCCCTGTTCCTATGACCAACTTGTGTATCTGTGGAAGATGTTTGCATATGATGGCGATCCACTATATCACTTATGTCTCTGTAGTCATTTACTGTGTGCACTGGGCAGATTGCTGTGTTGTGGTTGGTTCCTGGACTGACACGTACAAATACCAGATATGTGTGGCCAACTGCTAAACGGAGATATGGCCTACGTGTGTGAGCATGCCCAGTTCAGCCTTTCCGTGGCATGTTGTTTGACATGTGCCTCATTTATCAAAGTGTGCGAGCATGCCCAGTGTGAGCTTTCCATATGTCGCACTCTGAAGTCCACCACATATTTGGGTGTGTGTGAACTTCAACAATATCTCACGTTTATGGTTGTGTGTTGGGTGTCATGTTGTGTACCAACTGGCCAACTGCTTCATGTCTGCCACAACAGGGATTATACTGTGCCTGCAGGGATTGCATGGGATACTTTGCAGACAGTTCTCAACATACTTTCATAATGACCTAACACTGTAGTACCGTATAGTGTACTGGCTCAGTACATTCACTGTGGTGGACAGTATCCTGGGCTTTAGTCCTATGACTGCTTTACATCTTCATTGTGAGCACAACAGACTGTGTAGGGGCCAGTTGTGCACATATGACCATGTTGCATTATGTTCAGATATGGACTACCTACACCAGGCTCGTCCAACATTGCTAGTGTATTCCACAACATGGGTGGACATTGGCAAACACTAGCGATGTTCCCTAGGCCATTTCTGATGCTAGTCACAGGGTGTGTTTGTCCTTCGAGACACATTGTAACTGGAGTTTGCCATGACATATGTCATGGTTAGTATACTGTGCCTTCGTCTACCTCTGACATAACAGTGATACCCAGGGTTAGCCTACCATCTCCCATCCACTCATCAGGATTCCTCTTGAGGGGTGTCGATATGTGACTCACTGGCTGACCTGTACCAGGAGTTTACTGAAGAGTGGGGGTGCCTTCTGTGTTATGAATCATTCTGTACAGCTTGTCCTATGTATGTCAGTGCTGGGGTTCAGGTCTCTCATGTGCATAGCTCACTGCCATTCAGATTGTACAAGGTGCAGCATGTTCATTGATTCCAGGTTGGACATGGCTTCATACATCAGGCACAGCTTGCCTGTAGCTGGGCAGTATGGCGGTGTGTGGGGCTGCAGTTTGTTTACTCAGGCAACACATGGCATCTGTTCATGCTCTTTGCTACTCCTGGTGGGGTACTGTTGTGGACTTTACGGTTGATGGAGGTGTCTGCTGTGGTATATCCCACAGGGGCTATTGTAGTCAATTGTGACACTGATGGAGGATGACTGCAGAGCCACAGTGAGTTCCCCTTATCTACATCTGCCAACCTTCATGTTTGGGCGGGTATATAGTATATGTTTCTACGAACACTACAGCCACATGTTTGTCCAGTGCAGGATATCTATCACCTTTTGTACCCAGGTCTCACATTACATGTTAGGTACGTCATGGGTTAACACCTGTGTGGTAATTTGTGGGCACTTACTGTATATCCACGGTGGTTGTCTATACACAGTTATGCAATTAGCTTGCTGACATGGCTATGGCTCCAGTTGTCTGTTTGTAGGTGGCCCTTTTGTGGGTTGCTTGTGTCAGCTGGGGGTCGGATATGGTGGGCTGTTTGTACTCCTCTGCATACATGTTCAGTCACAGTCCTTCCATGTTGGCCTATACCTATGGGACATATATACAGAACGGGGGTCAAGACCAGGCCTTGTGGGATGCCACTCATATCTGCTTTGTAGTCTGACATGGATGCGGCATGTCTGACCATGTCAGTTCTGTCCTTGGTCTGGTTTGCAACCCCTCTACTGACATAGGGGTATATATTTAAGCTGGTGAACATATCCATACTGAACTCGTACGGTATTGTCTAGAAGCATGTGCACGGTCCAGCTACGCTGTGTGGACCACATTGCCCTCATCAATGACCTTAATGACTGCTTCAAATGGGTCAAACATGTTTAGGGGCAGGATCTGCAGTTACGACAGCGACACTGTGTAGGGTCTTGTATCAGTAGGTCCACAATAGCCTTCTGTCTGCGGTACATACTGATCCTTTCCATAGCTGTGCAGAACAAGCTTGTCAGGATCCTGGGGTGGTAGTTTGCAGTATCCATTCAGGCAACACCTTTGTTGTGATGGACCACTGTTGTTGTACACTGCTCTTTGGGTACATATCCTGTGGTAAGGCTGACATTGGGCAGTAGTGTGATTTGGCATTCCATTATTCTTGGAGTCCATGTTGGCCTCAGCCCAGGACACCATCACATACCTTTGCTGCTGTGTGTTCTGCTTTGCAGATGATGGCTGTTACCTCAGCATCTGCAATGTCAGGGGACCATCAGTCTGCTGGGATAGGTATTTTGCACTCTGGGGGTGTTTGCACTGCACCTGACAGGTTGTATGTTAGCAATATGTGTGTGTGTTTGGTATGTTGTTTGTAATATCTGTGTGATTCGGAGCATATCTGTGGATGCCCAACATGGTTCCTACCATCAGTTGGGTAAGCCTTGTGATTATCCTTAGTGTCCTGTACGTTTTGTATCTTCATAGGTTCATGGGTTCATACTAGGCTATACACCCTAGGCCATTAGTAAGCCTAGCCAGAGTGTGTGTGTCTTTCGCCACCCCTTGCTATGCTCTATTATGGCCATTTATGAATTTCTTCACTGTGCCTCTGTCTGGTCGTGACACAGTGAGGACCCCCAGTATACATGTACGATCATCCATCCACTTGGCAATATTCCTGTTGAGGGGTGTCAGTGAGGGGCTCTGCCTAACATGGATTGGGATCCTGTTTCTGGGTGTGGGTAGCCTCTGGGTTATGCATCTGTCCCTCCAGCACATCTTATTTCATTATGTGTTGAGGCTGACATCTGTCACTCTCACAGCTCCAATGGCTTTGATTTCCTGTGGTGGAGCATGTCCATTACTCCTGTGTTGGACATGGCCTTGTAGAACAGACATACAATGCCTCTGTGTAGGCAGTCTGTGAATGCATTCAGCTGGGGTGTCTATAGCCAGGCAGCATATGACATATATTTCACACCCTTTATCCTGTTGGTGGGGTAACTATGAGGTCTTCCGAACCGCTGCAGGTGTCACGTACGGTACATCCCATATGAGTCATTGTACTAGATTATGGGTCTGATAAGGGAACAGTACAGCGGCACAGTGACCTCTGTTGATGTAGATGTGAATCCTTTCATGATACGGTGTCCAATATCGACAATCTTCCTAGCCACATTGGCATTGTGAGTGTCACATGACAGATTACTGTCTACCTGTGTCCCTAGGTCCCTGATTACTCCTTGCATACATAATGGTTTGCCACCTATGTGGTAATTTGTGTGTACCTTGTCAGATATTTGGTGGGACATTCATACTGTCCAGTGTCTTCAGGATGTCTGGGTGGAGTTCTTGTGTGTGAGAGTGTGGTCTGTCGCATGCTACAGACTGAACAGCAGTTTGGACTACACTTAGGTGCACATGAGTGGTCTCCACTGCTTTGTGCATTGTCAGTTACCTGGCCATATGGGTGTCTGTGCTGCATATGGATACTCCCCCTCCTTTGTTGTTTTGGTGCAGGTGTTGGGGCCATAACACATGATATGTGGTATAACCTAGTAGTGCTGGTGTGCTATCACTAGGCTTGCAGCAGGCTTCTGTCACTGCACAGACATCGATGTTCTCCATAATGGGAAGTGCCTCAGGGGCATGCATATTGCAGTTTACACATCTGGCATTGGTCAGCATTACCCTTATGTTTCCTACCACTTATGTTTTTTAGGGTGGTGGGTAGTCTTTTTGGCCTTGCCTACATACGGCTCTATGGAGGCGGCAAAGGCCTTATCAAGTATCCAGACACACAGGGGTAACAGGTGCAAGCCATCCCTGGAACAGCAGCATGGCTTGTCATGCTTGACATCTCAAGCAGACAGACATTAGACCCTCTTGGACTGACAGCTGTAACTGTGCCAGCTGTTAAACATGAGCATTCTGTGTTTGTACTGTGGCATCATTCTTGGTGAGGGTTGGATGCTGCACACAGCCAGTGTCATACCGGCCTGGGGTACATACTCAGAGGGATCATCCATGTCTCTTTTCATGTTGACCAGGGAGATATATCTCAGGTAATTCACACCAGCATGGACATTGAGTGCATCATATATCTGCTTGCTTTGGGGTGACCTGTGTACTTGTGTTATGTGGCATTTTGTGGCAGCCTACAGGCAGCTTACTCTACCCTTTCCCTTGTTCAGTCTGGTGAGTGGGACAGCAGTGTGTCTGCCTATACAGACACCTATTACAACTGTATCAGGCATGTTGTTTCTCCTTCTGGCCTGTGACTGTTTGGCACACCAGCTTTGCGTACTATTCGTTGCATGTGCTATGTTTGAAGGTTGTGGTTGCTTGTGATCTGCTTTGGAGGCTTCTGTTGGTGTGGTGTGTTTGTAATTAAGGCCTCCGGGAATATTTGTCTGTGTTTATTTGTTTGGTTTACAGTTGTGGTAGGTCTATGTGGGACTGGGTTTGTGGTGTATGTGGTTACCTTCTCCTCCTGACTAGTTTTGACAGTACTGAGTTGGTGGAGCTCAACCTCTGGTTTGGATACATGGTTCCATCTATCACATATATTTGTATTTATTGGGGGGTGTTGTGGTTGTCTGTGTACTTGGGACTGGTGTCACATTGCCTCTGGATTCACAGATTCTATTTGTTGTGGCTGGACTTAGTGGATTGTATGTGTGGACATATGTTATTGCCATACTACTGGTCAGTGATTACTTCCCTTTTTATGTTTGCTCTATCATGTGGTAGCTTCTTCATTCTCTTGCATGGTTTGGTAATGGCTGGAGTCCAGCATGCCAGATGCCTGCGTGTATGGCAATGTGTGTTGTTGTTATTTGTGATTGCATACTCCAAGCATTCCTGGCTGTGTTCATGGAATGCCTGTATAACATGTTCTGTGGTATGTCCCATATTCTGCACTTGCACAGGGCCTTTCGTGGATTCAACATCAGTTTGGAGGGCTGCAACCTATGCTTTACACATGTTTTTCACTGTGGTATTCTGACCAGGGACTGGGGTCAGGATGTGTATATCCAGTGTGATTACACTATGGTCTGGTCTTACCGGTGAGGGGTACACTTCTCATCTTGCCATCCAGTACACATGTTGATGATTATCACATCCAGTATGCTTACCCCTCTTGTGGGAGTGGTACATTGTTCCTGGGCATTTTGGTTTATGGATTCTGGGAACTTTTCTCCTACTGTGTTGGTGCTAGTATAATGCTCCCAGTGTATGTCTGGGTATTTTCAGTCAAGCAATATAATGTGGTTTGGGGGTCTTGATATATTCATGTATTCCAACATAGGCCAGGTGCAATTCCTGGTATTAGGACAGTAGTCTGCAGCAGGCTATATACTGGGAGGCGGTTTTAGCCATTGGTATTTGACCATGGCTAATCCATGCTGCTTCTTGTTGTGGTACCAACATGGGGGTGTGGTTATCCTTGACATTTATTGCTATTCACCCTCCTTTTGTAGCTTGTTCCATGTTTTGCAGCTGTACAGCACAGTATGAGGTGTGACCTGGTAGTGTTAGGGTGCTGATGTGAGCCTTGACCCAGTTCTCTATTACAGGACTGGTATCTACATTCTCCATACTGTGTGCGTTTACACTGCACACATCTTGCTGTTTAGACTTCTGGCATTGGGTAGCATTACATATAGGTTCCTATCCCTTGTGGAACCTATGAAGGTGGGTTTGTGTTTTGAGACTTACCTATTCAGGGCATGCTGTGGGTACTGACAGCCTTTGCCAGTATCCATGGGGCATGGCATGATAGGTGCACGCCACCCCTAGCAGGTGGTGCATCATGTCATGCTCTGCATGTCTTCCCAGCCTGAAACACATTGGCTCCCCTTTGACTAACTGCATTACTTCAGCCAGTTATTGCACTTGATCATCCCATCGTCATTTTGTGGCTTCATGCTTGGTGAGGGTGGATGTTAGTCAGGGTGCTCAGGTGTGCATATAGTACATGGTGTTACATTACTTAACACATGGCATTCATGCCTCAGGTGGTGCTGCAGGGCTGCCTCTGTCGGATGCACATATTACACTTCCCTGTACATGTTTGTGTACATGTCATTTTAGGCATCCATGTTATTATTTGAGTGAGTCAGAGGGGGTATCATTCCCAGGGTTCCTACTGAGCCAGTGTATGTGCTATGCGTTGCCTCTTTGCCAAGGCCAGGGCATACTGGGCACGCCTCCTTCTGCCTACTGAGGCAAGCTCAGGTTGTTCCTCCTCCGAGTCACGCTCTGCCTGTGATGGCCTTGGCAATGGTGGGGGGCTGTTTGGCCCAGCCCTATGCTGGTCCTGCTGCAGCTGTTTTCACAAGATCATATTATGTAGCATAGCGCATACCATGACAATTTGGGTACATGTAGTTGGTGTGTACTGCAAGGCTCCACCAGATGTGTCCAGACACAGGAACCGTGACTTGAGCAGCCCAAACACACACTCTATTACATTACGTGTTTGTGCGTGTGCCTCATTATGGCGTTCCTGTTCAGGTGTGTGTGTGTTTCTGATGGGTGTCATCAGCCACGGCTCCAGTGCATAACCTGCATCCCCCACTAGGTGTCCGTGTGGGATGTCCCCATTGGCAAATGTCTGGTACAGCTGCGTCAAATGCCAGATGTGGGAATCGTGGTAACTCCCAGGGCAGCCAGCACACACATTCATTATTATGCCCTGGGCATCACACATGACCTGGCAGTTGATGGAGGGGAAGCCCTTGCGGTTAATGTAGGCCCTACCCCGCTCACCAGCTGGTGCTTTGATGCGTATGTGCGTGCAGTCTATTGCACCCACTACCTCAGGGTATTCCGCTATTTGCTGGAAGAGACGATATTGCTGGCCAATACCTCACGGGCATTGGGGAAATATACATGATCACCGACATGTGCTGACATGGCATCCAGGAACTGGTGCAGTACCCTGGAGACTGATGCCTGTGATATCCCCATCATATCGCCAGTTGGTCTCTGGAAGGTACCTGTTGCTAGTATTCTTAGGCCAACACATACCTTGGTTTCCACTGGGATGGGTTCCCCTCTGTTGGTTCTGTGTGTGAGGCGTGGCCTGCACAGCTCAACAATTTGCTGCAGGAGCTCTCTGTCCACTCTATAGCGCTCTACTATCTCCAGTTCATGTAACCCGTGGTAGGTGACCCTGGGCCTGTACACTCTTCTCCGTCTTCTCACTGTGGGTTGTCTGGCACCATCTGCATTGTCACCACCCTCAGCAAGTCGCCTATGTCTCATTATGACAGCTATGGCAGCCCCTAACATTTCTGCTCTGAGTGAAGCTTTTTCAGTTTTCACTTCTATTAGCTTACTCCTGTCTTGCAGTGTCTCTTAAGAGAAACATCCTGCACTACTGTTTGCAGAGTTTTAAGTGCTGGGCTGGGCTACTATTCTGCCTGTGTAATTGCCTGCTTCTAATTGTTTTCACCTGCTAGCTTCAGCAATTATCCCTGCTAGCTTCCTATTAATTCTGTTGCTTCCTTTTTACTTTCTGTTTCCTCAGGGGGGAGCAATGTGCATACCATCAGAAACATGCTCACAGTGGCTTACACGCGCGCACACATGCTTACACGGTTCAGAATCTATTTATTCGTGTTAAAACGCGCGCACACCCACGCAAACACTGTTACACGTCTGCCAACAGCCTCCAACATACTCAGCCTGCCCTACACGCGCGCACACCAGCGCAAACAGTGTTAAACATCTCCCAACACGCTCCCACATGCTCAGTCTGCCTTACACGCGCACACTGCCCTACTCGCTTCATGGCGCACACGCGCATGCACGCCCAGCAAGAAACTTTGGTGTAAGTAACAGTGTACACCTTCCATTTCTTGACTTTCCCTGACTTATCTAGTGGCACACCTCTTTCCATGATCTGTGTCTGTCATCTGTCATGTTACACTGACCTCCAATGGACTGCATTTCTTTCTACCATTCCCCCCTGTGATGTCACCTATCTCCTACTCTAGTCCTCCCCCTTATGTATCTCTTACACTACTCAGACTGTGCTCATTTGCTATGTGACTGTGAGATTCAGTATCCTAACCCTCATTTACATGAGATTGCCTATTAATGCTTAGTTAAATGTCTTAGACTCAGCTTCCCCCCTTAGCAACCACTACACGGTGGCCATGTTGTTTTTGGTCTGCTGGTCCCTGCATTGTCATTGCATGTATTACATGAAACCCACATTTGTGGGTTTATAACCTTCTTTTTTATGGTTTTATACAGCGCAGCCCGTTTGCGCGGGGCTGCGCTGGGTTTAAACATCGGCGATCACCAAAAAAAAAATATATTTTTTTAATATTTTTGCATCGGGTTATCTTGCCAATGGCCACATATTTGGCCATTGGCATGCTGCCTGAGACATATGCACCCTTTTTTTGGAGCTGACATGGCTCTGTTGTGGAATTTGCAGAAACGTACTCAGTTGTCAACTGAGTACATTTCTGCAGCTAAAACGTCTCTTACATGGACTGGTTTCTGCTTCGTGGATCGCTAATATACCTCATTTGCATACCTTTCGGCTGCAAGTGAGGTATTTAGCATGTCCACACCCAGTCCATGTAAGAGACATTTTAGCTGGTTTCTTACACGGAGTTTAGGGCTGTTCCTGGATCACGAGGCTTGCATGGAGTGTTGCACATCTCTTACACTCCATGCAAGCCTTCGTGAATCCTGCCCAAAGTCTCTCTTCATATATTCCAGGGAAGTAAATCTCAAGTCATTAACACCCACATAGACTATGATAGAATCATACTGGTACCTGTGGTGTACAGACTTAAGTGCAAGTGTAAACTGGCAGATCCTGGCTCCAGATGAGCAGCTAACTGTTATGTTCTCCTTGTACAGTCTAGTGAGAGGGACATATGTGTATCATACAATGGAGTTCCCTATGACAAGAGTCCTGGGTAATGTGTTGGCTTGCCTTATGGGGTTTGCTTTTGGAGCTCCACTGGGTGTGATGTTTGATATTTCTTTTGGTGAGTCCTTTAGAGATTGCTGAGGATAGGTGTTGCCATTTATATGCTCAGGAGGTCTTTGAGGTTTGGGAAGATTGCTTTTTCGTGCCTCTGTATAGGTTGGTCTATGTGTGTGGTGGATACTATGTGTGGTGAATGTAGTGTGTGTGTGCGTGTGTGTGTGTGTGTGTGTATGTGTGTGTGTGTGTGTGTGTGTGTGTGTGTGTGTGTGTGTGTGTGTGTGTGTGTGTGTGCGTGTGTGTGTTTTTTTGATAACATAAGGAGTAGAAGCTAGTCATGTAATAAGTAATTACAGTTACACAGAACTGATAGCTTTATATAAATCTAAAAAGAGGGCAAGTACTAGTTGGACATGATTTCTTGTTTCATGTCTGTAAGAAATTAATAAAGCTGTATCTTTATGGTGCATAGAATGGAAACCATGTTGAGCTGGGAAATTAAATTATTTCTCATTAAATTTCCTTTGATTTGTTTCTGACTACATCTTTCAAGGATCTTAGAAAGGCATGCTAAGATGGTAGAAGGAAGGTGATTTGAAAACCCTGTTGAGTTACTGCCTTTATGAAGAAGGATTATGCAAGTTGTTCCATAATGTGGCTATGGGGACAGAAAATCAGTTTCCTGTTGTGTGAAGGTATTCTCAAGAAAGAGTGCCTGTAGCCAATGTAGTGGACTTTAGTTTTTCAAAATATGTATACATATGTATTTACTGTGAACAATAGAGATTACATGTACATTAAAGGATCTATATAAGAATTTAGTTGAATGACCTTCCTGTGATGAGTTGTATTGTCTATTTTTCTACTGTTTGTTTACATAAAATGAAAACACATGGCAGTTATGTTAATTCTGACTCACTGTCTCTGAATGACTACCGTAATGCAACATACAATCCATATACTACTTGTCCCTGCTTATGCGAGGGATAGCTGCACATGTACATAATCATTGAAGCCCATAGCACTGCAATCCTGTGCTGCAGAGGCTGTCAGCATCTTTCTGACTGCTGTGATGCAAATTGCCTAACTCTAAAAATGCATCCATGCACACAGGGGTACATTTTGCTGACTTATGAACTTGTAAGGTGTGCAGTGCTTTCTCATTTGCTGGGATCAGCAAAATATCTGTTGGGTATGAGACCCCATCAGTGTGCACGTCCACAATGTTTTAGTTCTATGCCATTCCTGCAATGGACTGCATCAAACATCGAGACCTCAGGCCACTATAGTGCAAACAGCAAATGTTCTTGACATAGCAGCTCCTCTCTGCACCAGGAACATGTGATCTCTGACTCCCACAACCCAGTACCAGACTACATGGCTACAATGTCCACCTCCGATTACTCTGGCCACTATTATAACATTGCTTTCATCTGTATCACTGCAGCCACATCTACATAAATGATGATGACTGTGTTCTGCCCACTCTGTAGCCTGAGTGTCCCAGATAGCCAGATAATACTTGATGCACTGCACGTCCAGTCCATGCACTTTCATGTATTGCCTGTGTGTGATAATTCATGCATTATTTTATTCTGTGTCATCTGTATTATGGCCAATAGTTGTAGATCAGATGCTGCTTCTCTGCCAGTGGAGTAATGTTTTGTACTTTTCTCTGCCTCATATTATGTGCCACTGCTGACTCATCATCTCCTTACCGTCCACCCTGCTCTTTGACTGCTGCTCCATCACATCTGGAGGATCCTGCAGTTAGTTGTCCTGCTACAGAAGTTTTTGTGCAACCATATTTTGTAACATAGTGCACATTTCCAATACCCATCTGCAAGTTTCAGGTGAACACACAGTGCACACTACAAATACATGGCTGCAGGTTTTACGTGAGTATAGAGTGTACATTTTCAATATCCAGTGCAGGTCTCAGTTGAGTACACAGTGCACACTACAAGTATCTGCCTGCTGGTTTCAGATGAGTACATTGTGGACAGTACAAATATCTGGCTGCAGGTCTCAGGTGAGTGCACAGTGCACACTACAAATATCTCTCTGCAAGACTCAGGTAAGTGCACAATAAGCATTACAAATACCTGGCTGTGGGTCCCAGGTTCTCAGGTGAGTATGCAGTGCACACTACAACTATCTAGCTACAGGTCTCAGGTGAGTACATGGTGCACACTACACATATCTGTCTGCAGGACTCAGCTAAATATACAGTGCGCATTACAAATACCTGACTGCAGGTCTCAGGTGAGCACACAGAGCACACTACAAATATCTAGCTGCAGGTCTCAGCTGAGTATACAGTGCGCATTACAAATGCCTGACTGCAGGTCTCAGGTGAGTACACAGTGCACACTACAAATATCTGGTTGCAGGTCTCAGGTGAGTACACAGTGCACACTAAATTTATCTGGCTGCAGGTCTCAGGTGAGTACACAGTGCACACTGCAAATATCTCTCTGCCGGACTTAGGTAAGTACATGGTGCACATTACAAAAACCTGGCTGCAGGTTTTAGGTGAGTTTACAGTGTACATTTTCAATATCTGGCTGCAGGTCTCAGGTGAGAACGCAGTGCACACTACAAGTATCTGGCTGCAGGTTTCAGGTGAGTACACAGTGCACACTACAGATATCTTGCTGGTGGTCTCAGGTAAGTGCACAGTGTGCACTACAAATATCTAGCTGCAGATCTCAGGTGAGTACTTCATTGTTCTGTAGAATGTAACAAGAAAGTGGGACTATTCCCTTCAGCTGGACGAAAATAGGTCTCACCACATTTGATATCTCTGCATGTAGAGTATCATATGCAATCTCTGCCATAGTCTGGGGGTTGTGAATGAGGGTACTCAGACACAGTTCCAGTAATATTCACCATCATCCGCAACACACAATACTGACATAATTCAGAGTAGCTAGCTGAATTATCATCCCAGGCAGTTCCCAAACAAATGTCACTCTCCTTAACAATAATAAAAAAAAAAAACACATCACCCCTACAGTGTATCAACCGGACACTCAGAAAACTTTATTAATAAGGTGAAAATACATTAGTGCTTTTGCACTACTTCTTTTCACAGGCATCATCAGAGTTAAATAACACAAACACAAGCTCACTTTATACACACTCCTCACATCACACGATCAATTAATTATGTTACTATCCAAATATTCAAATTTAACAACTTAAAATGAACATGCTATATTACTTAACATTGCTTGTTGACCTAAAATAAAATAAAAACCTAAAATAATATAAGAACTGCAATACCAATATTACATTAGACTCGCATATGTCCTATCTTTGATTCATGAAAACAAATACATGCCACATTAAAAATTTTGTCCCAAGTACCATGATTTCTTTTATTATTTTTTTATTTTCTTTTTAAGTTACATATCCATATCTTCCCTCCATCTACTTTCATACCTGCATAGCCCACACATACACACACACACACACACACACACACACACACACACACACACACACACACACAAACAAACAGACCCACACTAATTCATTCAGTCAGATAACCATTGCTGTTTACATGAATGAGTAACAGTGGCTGCTCTGGGCTCAAGCTACTTGGGGGTGCAATCAGCAGATGCTGATCCTGGGGCAGTGCAGTATGGGTATTGCATTGACATGATTCATTCATGCTGATATTGAATGAATTATGGCAAAGCAATGTTAGTAATACAGTCTCACATGATCAGCACCTATTGTTCCCATCAACAAACAGCTTACCCGGGGCATCCAACCCATTCGCTCAAGTACTCATTACAGCTCTAAAACAATTATATTGGCCCTGGTACTTGCTTTTATGGTAACTATGTATCCATTTATATGTGTACCTATCAAACAGAGTAGACTGTGAGAAGTCCTAACCATGATCTCTTGGTAATAGCTGAATGTGTGAATCATGGGGACTGCCTGAGACACACAAGGAAGCATTATAGATGATAACCTTAATTTTATTCGCCACCTGGCAATTCAGTGAGTCGAAGTTCTTCTTGTTGATATATCTAACACCATGAAGACCAAATTGAGAAGCATTGGTAATGTATGTGTGTGTACAATTAATGACTCCCAGATCCTGACGAAATGGGCAGTGATGTAAAACTCTCACCCAGTGGTGATTCTCTTCAATGCAATCCTTCAGAAACATATATGCTCCTCTACGTGCTGTAAGAAAATGTACGGTAAATGGTGTAGTATACATGAGGTTGGCACATGAGTTAGTCATAGTCTGACCTCTATAGGATGGGGGTTTGATTCCACATCTGGGATACAGTTTGACAAGCTCATGTATGGTATCCCTATCCAGACATAAGTTTTTGATGATCTGCTAGTCATTCAAGCACTAGTAGGTGAAGTACATACAGTGCCATCATTGTACACACAGAAAGAAGGGCCATCATTGTGGACACAGAGGGAATGACCATCATTGTGGACACAGAGAGAAGGGCCATCATTGTGCACACAGAGGGAATGACCATCATTGTGGACACAGAGTGAAGGACCATCATTGCTGACACAGAGGGAAGGACCATCATTGTTGATACACAGAGAAGGACTATCATTGTGGACACAGAGGGAAGACCCATCATTGTTGACACACAGGGAAGGACTGTCATTGTGGACACAGAGGAAAGGATCATCATTGTTGACACAGAGGGAAGGACCATCATTGTGGACACAGAGGGAATGGCCATAATTGTGGACACAGAGGGAAGGACCATCATTGCTAATGCAGAGGGAAGGACCAGCATTGTAGACACAGAGGGAAGGAATGTGCTATGCCAAGGCACTGGCTCCAAGCCTAACCAATAACATGCTGCTCTACAGCAGCTGCTCCTTCTGCCAACATCACAGTGTTTCTTTTCTAGAAGCAATTCCTAGCATTCAGAATAGGTGAAGACCATAGTGCAGCACACCTGTTTTGTACAGCTTAGAGTCACGCTGACAATTCTGATGCCATCATTTACATTATCAATGAGCATCATTTGCATGAGCAGCCTCATTTCATATCATGATGTGGTCTTCTTTGTATGCTGCATACTGCACAAGTTTTAAAGTAGAATGGCCCCAGTACTTGTGTGTCTGAATTGTATCCACTGTATGTCACTGTTAGCCATGCTAAATTACAACTCTCTAATGAATTGTTGTCTCTTGAAATGACAAGTGATGACAAGATAAACAAAAAAGACTGAAAATACTGGAGAAAAGAGAATCTCAAAGATCACTCTTCTTTTTTAAAAGTCTTTGTTTTGCTGGGGGCAAGCCCCTCCGCCACCCCTGATGTGTGTCTGGCAAGGGAGTGTCAACCTGAACTTATATATATATATATATATATATATATATATATATATATATATATATATATATATATATATATATCTATATATATATATATATATATATATATATATATAAAAATATGGGTTCCCTAGGTTAGCCCGACAGCACGGAAGATCGACACGCAAAACACCGACACCAGAAGAATGACAAAGCAGATGACCGACAAGTCGTAATCCCGACAGCAAAAACACCAACAGGGGTAACTTGTGAGCACAACCCGGTAAGTGTGCGATAGTGAGGGACTTAGGGTTAAGGTGCGGGTAAGGTAAGTGTGCGATAGTGAGGAACTTAGGGTTAGGATGCGGGTAAGGTTAGTGTGTGATAGTGAGGGACTTAGGGTTAGGGTGTGGGTAAGGTAAGTGTGCGATGGTGAAGGACTTAGGGTTAGGGTACGGGTAAGGTGAGTGTGCAATAGTTAGGGACCTTAGCGTTAGGGAGGGGGTAAGGTGAGTGTGCGATAGTTACAGACCTTAGGGTTAGGGAGCGGGTAAGGTGAGTGTGCTATAGTTACGGACCTTAGGGTTAGGGTTTGGGTTAAGGTTAGTGCATAGATAGTTTTGTGTAAGGTGTAGTGTAGGTTTTTAGGTTGTTGGTGTGCTTGTGTTGTGTGTGTGTTGTGTGTAACAGTGAACTTTTTGTTTTGTTAAGTGTTGGAATTGTGGTGTGTGGGGCATGTGAACTTTCGTGTTTTTGAGGTTTCATTCTTCTGGCGTCGGTGTTTTGAGTGTCGATCTTCTGAGCTGTCGGTCTAACGTAGGGAACCCAATCAACACCAAGATTACCATATCTCAGAGAAAAGGGAATACTCTGGAAAATGGTCATCCCAGACATGGTAAATGTAAGTCTTTTTTTTCAGCCATTCAGTCTCCATGTTTCAAGACTTACTCTAGTGGATCCTTACATTTCAAATGGGTACCCTAACTTGCACATCACTATGCATTAATTGTCTGTAATGCCTGTCAGAATTTTTCATTGGCTCTCCCTTTATTTTTCCAGATTGTTGCTGCTTAGGGTACTATTGCCCCAGTAATGCAACTTATATTTTGTAACTATACGATACCATTCCACTAATTTTATGGTAAGATGGTTGTTCCCTTTATTTTTATCAAAACTGGTTACCAAGAGAGCATAATACATAAACCTTGCATATGAAATTCATATAAGGTAATGCAGATACATTCCAAGTACAGTATGAGATTGGAAGATGGAGGATTTGATGTGGAATTATGCAATTGCTAACTTCTTGAATTACTTATTCATTTGATGCATTCACTCATTCTGTTTCTGCCTGTGAATACCTCCAGAGTCACAAATTCATTTTTGGCTTATATTATTCTTATTTGAAGCATTGACTTATTTTCTCCATTTTGAAAGTTAACCACATGTGTTTCCCTCTTTCATTTTCTTCTGTTAACTGCATTGAAAGGAATTGTACAGAGTTTTGTCTTTCTATCCAAATAAAAGAGACTCTCTGATCTCCTGAATGAAATTTTCATGACTGGTAATGCAGTCTTTTTAAGTCTGGGACATTATTCGCTTTTTCATTTCATTATCTGCCAATATTATAATCATATGACTGTCTCATAACTGTGGGTAGGCATGTACAGTACTATTGCCTCATGGAAAACCATTAATGACTGCATAGCCTTGCACTGGACCTGTAGCTGAAAGACCAAGGCCAAAGTGAAACTGACACTACATTTTGTAAATGTTATATAAGCATGAATTTAGAATGTGCTCATTGTCAGTCAAACAAAAACAAAAAAGATCATTGTGATGAACAGAGAATAAACAACCAGCCCTGTTTTTTACACATATGCATTATCTTATTGTCTCTGTCCAGCTTTGGTTTATTTTGTGTGTGTGTGTGTGTGTGTGTGTGTGTGTGTGTGTGTGTGTGTGTGTGTGTGTGTGTGTGTGTGTGTGTGTGTCTCTGTGTCTGTATCTGTTTGTGTGTGTTTTTTTCTCATGCTGATGACGACAATAGTTTAGCAATATTAGTGTAAACTGTAATATCGATATTATATTATCTACCAGAAATGCCTTTAACAAAACCTCATGTTATCAGTCATAATAGTTTCAAAATTTCATTCTAAATTACTCTTCACCACTAACTTGCTTTAGAATATTCAGGCCTAGCTCTGAATCTTTTTGTCTCTGCTGGCATATTTTCTCTTAAAAATATATAATATAAGAGTTGTGAAATGAAGTTTTAAGATATTTAAGAACTCTATTATATAGGGTTATTAAAACCAACAATTTATTTCTGACATTTTGGCTTATACAGTATCCTGTGTATTTTTTCTAGGATTAGAAAATATGTCCATTGTGTTACTAAGATACTAACTATGACAGCTATGAATCTTCAATAATTTGACAACATAAGTGGGTCCTCACAGATCTGCATGTCTAAGGTATATAATGAGGGACACTAGAACCCTGCATAGCATGAACCACAGCCATACAAGCAGTTCAACTCCCAATATCAGACAGAGAGATGAATCACAGAGAAAGACGGAGAATGAGAGGGAGAAGCAGATGCACTGTTCAGTAACTGAATCGTTATGCCTTCCACACATTCAGACCACAAACTGCAAGAACTAAAGGAGGCTGAGTATCAATATTAATCAAAGATAAATACACCTCTAGAATGGTTAAACAAAGCAATTCCCTTGAACTAATCCAGGTCCAGTTGACTGTAGGTAAGACCCCTCTCCAAGTTATTGCCAGTTATAAGACCCCATATATGAACCAGGATACCTACACTGCATACTTGGATCTACTTGAATCACTCACAATACAATCAATGCCCTAGTTTTAGGTGATTTTAACTGCCCTGTTCATAGACTGAGTAAATTATACATTTACTGACACACTTGTCCAAAGTTTCTTGGACCTCACCAAGTCCAATGCCCTGGACCAGTTGGCTGACACCCCCATAAGGAGCCAAAATGTTCTGGATCTGGTGCTCACTAACATGGGTGATCGTTGCACCACCCCATGTGTGCAGCCCTCCCTAGTGAGGTCTGATCATAAATCAGTCTCATTAGAAGTAACAATAACATCTGAACCCCCCCCCCCATTAGCAGCAACTAGACTAAAAAACTTTTCCAAAGCCAATTAAAACCTAATATGTGATGGCATTAATGGCTTCATAGCCCCTGCCCTCACTGATAGCAAGGGCACTTATACTGGGATTTAAGCCAATGCTTTGTATAAGCATCTATACAAATGTATTGACTCAACTGTACCTGATAGGACCAAAACAAGATACTCAAGAAAGAACGAGCCTGCCTGGTGGACATCCACCATTAACAGGTTAAACAATAAGAGAAACAAATTGCTGTCCAAGAGCCGGAAGGAATGGTCTGTGAATGGGAAGCATTCCTTCCCCAGCTTTAACAAGAAAATAAGACACCTTGTAAGGCTTTCTAAAGCTAATTATGAATCCAAATTAGCCTTGTTCATTAAGGATTACCATAAGGCCTTCTTTAGCTACGTCATAAACCTTAAAGAAAAAACTCACATCTGCACAGAGCCAATTGTTAATGGCACCACATATACTGAACCCACAGAAATAGCCAACCTGCTAGCTGACAGGTTCAGTGAAAACTGCTCCTCCCTGTCTTCATCACATAACCCCCAAAGCATCCTTATCACCTGCCCTCCACCTAATATCTCCAAGGGGCAGGTGGTAAATGCTATCTCCAAAGCCAAAAATACAGCCTCTGTGGGACCTCATAATATCCCAGGTTGTGTTCTAAATGGATTAAAACAGGAACTAGCTGAACTGCTGGGTACTCTTTTTAACCACAGTCTAAGCACTAGTTTTGTACCTATTGAATGGAAAAAAGCAAACGTCATCCTGTTACATAAAGGCATCTCCTCCACTGACCCTGAGAACTATAGACCCATAAGCCTGACCAGCCTAATCTGCAAGGCTATGGAATGAATAAGCATGGATGTTATCAACAAAGATATAGGAGACCTCCAAATGATTGACCTGACCCAGTTTGGCTTCATTAAAGGGGGATCCTGCCTCTTATACTTGGTGGACTTCTTTGAGACGATGACCAAAGCCCTGGATGAAGGCAAATCTTTGCATACAGCCTAAAAGGATTTGATCAAGGCCTTTGACACTATTTCCTTCTCAGGCATCATTGATAAACTCACCCAGCTGGAGATCAACCTGTATATTGTTAGGTGAGTTGCAATCTGGCTCACCGATAGAATGCACATAGTCAGAATAGGTGACTTTACCTCCACCAGCAGACCCATAACCAGTGGTGTTCCACAGGTATTGGTGCTGGGGCTCCTTTTGTTTTGAATCTACTTCTCAGATGTTCAGGTGAAAACAAAAGGCCTCTGGCTAACAAAGTTTGCTGATGATTGCAAACTGAGTGTAGCCATCGAGTCTCCAGATGATGTCAACATCTTACTAGAAGGACTTACACAAACAAATGACTGGTGCTAAAGTCAAGGACTAAAACTCAATGCAAAAAAATGCATTATAATCCCCTTCAGCAAGGGCAATGTCGCTGTAGATTACCACATTAATAACAAAACCCTAAGCATACAATCAGTGGTGAGAGATTTGGGAACAGAGGTTGACAACCTTTCCTTTGATCACCATGTCTTGACAGTGGTAAGGAAGCTTTATATGTCTCCCACCTCATAAGTAAGGGCATTGCATCCAGAAAAAAAGAGGTTATAACCCCTCCCCCTGCACTCCTCACTCATCAGGCCAACAATAGAGTACAATGCTACCTATGGTATGTACCTTAGAGGCACCTGCAGGCAGCTGGAAAGACTTCAAAGGTTTCTTACAAAGAAAATTCAGGGTCTTCAGCATATGTCATATATTGACAGACTGAAGTCATTGTCACTGCACTTTGTGTCTTACAGACTACTCATAGGCAACCTCTGCCTTGCATACAAAGGAATCTCAGATCTTGCTTTAATAGAAATTATGCACATTCATAAATCAAATGGTATAAGATGCAGTCACTGTAGGGAACTCAACATAGCATATGACATCAACAGGACTTGCTGGAGATGCAGATATGTTTCACAGAGGTTACTTCTCCTCTGGAACAAACGTCCAATTCAGGTGAAACAGAGCCACTCACTGACCCTATTTCAGTATAATTTGAATGACTGAATGGTAAACTGCAAATTTACCCTGAGAGTTTCACCTGTGTCCTTCTTGGACGGGGGCAGTAGTTGTTGACTTAGAGCTGCCTAATACCTTGATATTCTTGGGAACAGGAGTTGTACTTGGCTAGGCTTTTAAAGATCTAAGGGCCATTAGCTTAGTAACCTCATTTGACCTTATGATCCCATGAACTGTTTTAACAGCATAAGACTTTTATGAAGAATCCCTTAAAATTGCTCTTGAAGGCTGTGTCTTTTCTCTCTGCTAAAAGGGCAAATTTGACTAACATTTTGACTGGTATACAAGTTTTCACAAGAAAACTTACATTTTTTTACAAAATGTCAACTTCACAGAGATGCAGACAAGAAAACTTTTAATCCAAAGCTACATTTAACAATTGGTACATTCGAAGAGCCATTGAACAGAAGTTAAGGAAGCTACTTAAAAATAAGCCTACTTCGATTTTTTATCATTTAACTCAAGAGGAGATAAAAGCTTTATTAGACCTATCTAACATGACTGCTTGTAGATTTATGAAAGTAGACTAGTGGGTGGGCTGGAAATTATGTATGCTGCTTTTTATAAAGAAAAAAATGAAAATATATAGAATATTGATTCTAAGTTTGTTAAAAAAAACACTTTTTAAAGTTTAGAACATTTAGCAAGCTATAAATTGCCAGTTCCATATAAAACAGTACCAGGCTGATATTGTAATATAAACGTGTGAATTACTAGAGACAATGAAGACATACCTGTAGATCAGAGATATATCAAAGGTGACAAAACAGCTGGCAGGGTAGATGCAAGAATGGTAAAATGAGGTTATAATGTAGTGAATGCCTGCTTTTGAGCTACTGTTTCATTAATATGAAGGCATGCATAGCTCATATACTATCCTTCCCTGATGACATAAAAGCCAATATTTAAACACCAATCTTGGTACCTCTTCTTAAAAAAGATCTGCAACAGCAGAATAAAATTTGACATAGAATGAGAAAACAATATATTACACACAGGCAGCATTAATTTTGAGTTGTATAATTATTTTTTTCTTTGATAACTAAGATTGCAGCATTATTTGGCATTCCAAAAATGCACAAAAAAATTTGATTGATCCACATTTTAGACCTATTGTGGCAGGAAACGGGTCTAAAAGGTTTTGATTCCTTTATCCTGGTTATACTGTGAATACTTTTGTAAAGAAAGCTGGCTGTTATATCAAAGACGCTGAGGACTTTTTTTAGTTATTTAAGAGATCATCAGGTTACTGGCAATTGAATCATTGTTCACTTATACAAGACTGGGGTATTGAATTTGTACACAAATTTTTATGGAAGCAAACTGACATTACTAATTTACTAATTAAAAATACAATTTTAAATCTGATTTAATGCTAAACGACATTTTTTTTTTTGTATTCATTTGTCAATATTATCACCAAGTGCATGGACTTACTATGAGCACCACAATGGTACATACTTTCACACATTTAATATTAATTAACCAGGAAAACAAGTTTATGTTCAAATGTCCATTGCACAAATATGTTGTAAAATATGTTATCTATAAGGATGCCTTGTTTTTTTTTTAATCTGGAATGGAGATGTTAGCCTAGTTTTTGTATTCATTTCTTACTTGGATGGTAGTACTAAGCCAGTGGTATTAACTAAACAGTCATTTCTTATCTGTTACCGTTATAGTAGAAGCTGACCGATTATTCTAAAGAAATATTTATAGAAAACACATTTTTCCAATAACTTTTTACAGTTAGACAGCCAACACCCTTTATTTGTGAAGTATGGCATTGCCAGGGTGCTGTTTGTTAGATTATCAAGAATTTGTTCATGTGAAACACTATGGGTCTATATCATAAGCATGAAAATTTGTATGTGTGACTACATATATATCGACACATAAAACGCGAACACTGTAAATAGTGAACGGCCACGTCCTCAAATTTTTTCCTAGTGAAAAAAATCACGTGGCTGTTCACAAAAAAAAAAGTTAGAAACTCGAAAAAGCTGAGGGGCTTTGCCCCTACACCCCCCACACACTCCCTAACTAAATATACCAACTCTGAGATCACACTACAGTGAAGGAAAGGGCAACACTGTGTAGTTGGCCAACTACCTCCTTACCCTGTGACATATTCATTGAATCACTTTAACACGATTCGATGAATATGTGTCTCTCATTACATGTTCGCTTTTCAGCCATTTTGTGCTTATGATATAGATCCAAATACTATGCAATGTGGTTAAGTCTAAAAGAAATGACAAATTTCAACCATATGTTTTAAACATTGTTTAAAGAAGAATAAGTGCAACTGAAATGTACAAGTTGGTTACACAAGTAGTATTTCATCCCCAGGTATGTCATTACAGAAAACTGGAATAGGACATCAAGTAATCAGGATCTATTTCAGGTAGTAGGTAAAGTTCCATACTTTGTTTTGAAGAAGCAAGTTAATTAAAAAATATCTTCAAACATTTTGATAGTTGTTTGGTTCCCATTAACACAAATAAGGAAAAAGACATTTAGTAATATGAAAGTAATTCTTCATATCATTACACAGATGTAAGGTCTTTATTAAATTTGCCATCTTTTGAATGTATTATTGATAGTACTTTGTACATCAGTTGTAACAATTGGGATAATCTATGTGGCCAAATGCTCATCATGTTACTGTTTTTATGTTGGCAACATTATTAGAAAGTCAGCTCAACTATTTGAGAGCACAATAGAAGCCAGTAAAATAGCAATTAAAATAAGGTTATGAGCAATGTTTTGTCTAAACACTCATTGAATTTTGGCGAGTTTAAAAACTTTGCTTTCTTTGTGGTTAATAGTGTACAAGAAAGTTATAGAAAAGGGGATTTTAATAATAGATTTGAAATCCAGGAGTTGCATTGACAAAACATTTTAGGGGCCAGCAAATCCCCTGGACTAAATGAGAGTATTAACATTAGATATTATTTGAAATCTTTACCTGTTAAATAGCATTATTTCAATTTGGAACATTTTAATATTCATCTATTAATGAAATCATTCTATGTTTAATGGGCACCACAAATCTGTAAACCTTGTTAATGGGTGCAGTTGTATGTCCATTCTTATTATCTGCATTGCTGGCTGTGACTCTTGAGTAGCTTTTTATACAGGGAAAACAGATAGGACCCTGGAGAGATGCATTTATGAGCACAACTATGACATTGGTAGATGCAATGACAAAAATAATTGTTTAAACACTCCAAAAATTATTTCAACTTTAAATAGTTTATATGTGTAGCTTAAGAAAAGGTTGCAAAGAATCCAATATGTGAGATCTTCATACAGAATAGGGAATTACTATGGCAAGTTAAATGCAGTGAGACCGTCAAGTTTCATTGATAATGTATCTATCTGTAGGGTTCTTGAGCTTTACCATGCCAAATTGTGAGATACAAAATTTACATTTAATATATTTTATAATATGCCTATATACATTAGATGATGATTATTTAAGCAATAACCCATGCCTTGATGTTGGTAATGCTGGATTTACCCACGGTTGGTGTGGTTTGGTCATGAGGGCAAAGCCCGACTGGCCAAGTAGACAACCGTGGGTAAATCCAGCATTACCCACACCCAGAAGTGGGTTATTGCTATTATACAATGACATTATTTAAGAAAAAAAATACTTACTTTTCTTAAATAATGGCATTGTATAATGCCTCCGTGCTGCTCTTCCACAGCTGTCTGGTATTCTGCGGCAGTTCTAATGTACTGCTTATGTAATACATCAGAGCTGTATGTGGAAGCAAAGGAGAAAGCAAGATCTCTGTTGCTTTTTAGAAAGTGTCTGGCTATGTTAAAGGAGTTTAACATAGTGAGACAGCTTTAGAAAAAGCAACGGAGACCTTCCTTTCTCTGTTACTTTTTCTAAAGCTGTCTTGCTATGTTAAACTCCTTTAACATAGCGAGATACCTTCTAAAAAGCAACGGAGATCTTGTATTCTCCGTTGTTGTAACAAAAAAAAAAAAAAAAAAAAAGACTTATACTAATGGAAAAAGTCCAGGTGACTGGACCTTTTTCCCATTAGTATAAGTCCGATTTACAACGTGCACGCTGACCAATCAGCATGCATGTTTTGGAATATTAATGGGGGGGGGTCAATGTATAATTATTCATATCACTGTGATTGTTTCTTTTACTATAATAGCAATTGCTAGCTTGCACTGTTTCTTTAAATATATTAGATTGAATTGATTATGTGACTTTATGAAGAGTTTATAAAGAGTGGCTTCTAGAGGAATTAAAGGTTCTGATGAAGTTCTTTTGACTGTGTATGGACAGAAGCACTAAACTTGTTATTAAAAATATACATTTTCACTTATATTCCTGTTTTAGCATTCTTTGAACAAGACTGGGACTATCTTGTGTATGTTTTTAACTGTCCTTTATTCATGCAAGTTTACTCTATTTCAGTAGAACAGTTAATGTGCATTTTATTCCGATGAGGTTCTGTTCACACATGAATGGAATCACTTACAATTTTTTAATAAATTGTTGTTCTTTTAGATTTTTTGTTTGTTTTTATTTTAGTTGTTTTGCTTCTGATACTTGAACAAGCCTTTTGTTTTGAATCTCCATGTTTTATTTACCATTAAAAATTTGAAAGACATTTCTCATAGTACTCCTTCTATCTCTCAGTCTCATTTTATTTTTTAAAAAATTAAGTCCTACATTGGGGGAGAAAAAGGAGTCACACAAAATGTAATGTAACAACTGAAACTGCTAAGAAGAAGGCCAAATGTGCTAATCAACATATTTATTCCTCAGTCACAGATTGCTTCATTAAAGATACACCTACTAAATGATTGAGATGACCCACCCCCTTTGATTTCTGCTGTTTTAAGTATATTTTTCAATGGATTTTCTAAAAGAGGAGACATGTTGGCATAAACCAGTTTTGTCTGAATAGCAAAAAAAAACCTGTCTGTTTTGTCAGAGAGGAAATACCCTACTGTCGTCTAGAAATGTCTATATCTTTCCTGGTCTTGACTACACTTCGTGCTTGCCTTTAGAGTCCACTTATGTTTCTCCTGCTTTATTTGAAATTGTAGTTTCTATAATTGCAGTGGGGAAAATCTGGATGGATATCAGTTGGGCAGATATCCAAACAGGAATTTTATATATGTGACTGTACATCTGATTCTCAGATACCTGCAGTATAGACATCTCAATCTGCTAATCCCCATCACATCAGAATCATCTCTAGTTAATAGTCACAGAAGGACTCTACAGGAATATTTTGATTTTGTGCAGAAGATTAAATCCATTTTCAGTACAGAACTCAGCTCATCCATGTCAGGGACAGTTTGGGAGAGAAAAAAAAAACAGGACCCACACCTCCATTGTCAGACCTTAACAGTGAATATAGAATCACAGATTATTCAGATGAGGTGTTTTCCCTCATGGATTCAACTATAGATGATGACATTTAGGGTAGGGCTCTTTATCATCAGATAGCATTCAAAGATACTTTCTTAAGTGGTTTTGCTAAAATAATCCTTTATTTTCCAAGCAGAGCTATGCCACATACCTAAAAGATCCTCTCTACAGACACAGAGATGTTGTTTGAATTTTAAGAAGATTTTTTGGCTTATTACTTATTGCCATATCCAACACCATTTACTCATCAATGGGTCCATGGCTAATAGTTGGATTGAATGTGATGCAATTCCACCTTAAATGAGGGTGGGGTTATTAGGGACATGTGATGTATCTAGAACTATTTAATGACTGTTAATGTAATTACATTTTTACTTCTGAAGAAGCTCGTTATTGACCGAGCAAAAGCACTTGAGATAACTGTTTTCGTTGTTTTTAGCAGTTGGTTTGACTGTTATTTTAATACAGTAAAGTGTTTTGGATTTTATCAGTCATTCTTCCTTTGTGGCATCAGGGTCCTGTGGCCGTTGGGCAATATCTTATTCTTGGCTGGACTTTTGTTATTTTTATTGACCCCCTCTACTCCACTATTTGGTGACTTGTAACATGGTATATTTAATTAATGGAATCCCTTGATGTTTTTACTGAATGAGGCACTTGAACTTCTATTTTCCCATTGATTGTTACTAAAAGCATTTGAGCCAAATTTGGCAAACAGAAAAAAAAACATATTTTGTATGGTTCTACAGAAGGAAAGCTTCTTATACAGAGATCTGATATCAGACTCTAGTAGTACAGAATTAGAATTTAGCAAAGGGTTAGGTGTCATCCTGTGCATAAATAACCCTTCAAGGCATTGTGTAGATTTAGGAAATAAGTATAAACTAAGGCCTCATTGTGTGCCATGGCTATAAATTGCCAGTTCCATATAAAAGAGTACCAGGCTGATATTGTAATGTAAACTTGTGAATTACTAGAGACAATGAAGACATACCTGTAGATCAGAGATATCAAAGGTAACAAAACAGTTGGCAGAGTAGATGCAAGAATGGTAAAATCAGGGTATAATGTAGTGAATGCCTGCTTTTGAGCTACTGCTTCTTTTTCATTAATAAGAAGACATGCATAGCTCATATACCATCCTTCCTTGACAACATTAAAAACAATATTTAAACACCAATCTTGGTATCTCTTCTTAAAAAGGATCTGCAACAGCAGAATAAAACAGAAGAAATTTGACATAGAATGAGAAAAAAATATATAGCAAGTTAAACAAATATATCATTCTACAATTTCCCAACACAATAGAAATTGTCCCAGTAGAAACAAAGTATTTTGCAAGAAATACAAGAAGCTGGAACTCTGTGGCTTTGTAGCAATGTAGTCGCAGACTATATTCCATTTGTATCAAAATATTAGGTTGCCTTGTCAATTCAACTTTTAAAAAATATTTTGCAAATTCAAACAAAAACAGAAAAAAAAAACAGTTCCACAACATCAATAAGGTAAATACCTTTATTTGAACTATGACCGGTTATCTGAAATATTTCCCTACTAACATTAGGAAAGAAACATAATTTAGAACTGAACTAAAAGATCATCTCTTAAAGGAATCTGTCTGTTCTTCTTTCAAAGGTAATGGTTAAATCACATACAGTGGGTCAGAAAAACTGAATAAAATTCATTATACTCTGTCAGCTGCAAAAGACTAAATCTTTAAGAGCCACAGTAATTGATACAGATTATCTTGCTAACTTATGTAAATATGTACATTTTGTACACATAAAATCTTTTCATGCATTGTTTGTTCCTTGACGGCTGTTTTTTTCTGCATTTTCTCAAAATACATTTGATGCCTCCAATTTATCTTTGATGTAATTCTTAACCGTTGCTTAATATACTAAATGTTTTATTTTGCCATTGTCCTGGGTAGTAGCTAAAAAGGGTCTGCCAAAGAAAGTCAATGGCAACCTTTCCTCGGTATGACAAATCTGCAAAACATTATGAAGAAATGTCTGATTGACTCTGTTAACCTAGATGTCACTAGTTGAGCCATTGACAGTTTCTCGGAGCCAAGCTACTTTCCCATAAAGAAGATAATGTGCTCTGTCCTAGTCAATAACCTTCTCTAACAGCCTGCACTTTGTCTATTTAGTCTGAAACATATCTTACCAACAGAAGTTCTGTCTATTTTAAATGAAGCAAAAAGAGCAAAATACTAAAAATTTTACCTTATATATTCACTTTTTTGTATCAGAATAAAGTCTACTAAAGTGAAGAGTATAGGACTTCTTCAGGTGTTATGGCTACTGGTATGTGTTTAACATGGGATAGGTCTACTTATCTATTATTGAGTATTTTTCAGACATTTCTGCATGCTAGTATTACAAGCTTGTTTTTCTACAATCACAGGAAATTTCTGAAAGGCAATTTATATTTATAACCTTCTATTCATCTATGCCTTGGCTTGGGCTCTACATTTTTTGTGATAAGAAGATGGTTTCATCTCCTATTGAATCAGTCGAAAAGATTGTGGCACTGGTCTTCAAATACATTTTACTTCAGTATGAAAAATTTCATATGTACGGATCTTAACACAGAAATAGATCTACCATTTCCCTTAAGCATGGGTATGTTTCATCGATAATCAAAATGGGGTGGTGTGCGTTTGACAACACTTACCAGCCATCCTGAAGTTAGACCATGAGGGCAAATCCAATTGCTTAAACACAAGTATGATTGTGCGACATACCCCTCAACATCCTAAAGCAAGAGTTCCGTACAAACCCACAGATATTCCAAAAACAAAGTCCTAAAAATAGGAACAGTTTGTAATTAGTATTCCTATATAATTAGAAAATTGATAGAATAGCAGTTTATTTTTCAATATAATGCTTTGTCTGAAGAGTATGAAATCTGAAACACAAATTTCTATCATTACTTAGCAACATCAGTCCTCACAGATCTGTCAGGAAATCACAAATTTTCTGAGGAACAGACCAAAAGATGAGGCAAAAATCTGGACATTTGGGAGGTATGCTATTTAAGTATTGCAAAAGCCACACTGCTAGTATTTGTCAATGCTATTATACTGTGATCTACTTATATTTTGCTATTGTAAAGTGTTTCTTTAGCCCTGCATGATTGTGGGCACATTTAGAAAACAGGTTTATTTAGTTTGCAATATTTAAACAAAATAATTAAAAATAATGAAAGTTAAACTTAGTATTACATCAGTAATCAGCAATTTCGCATTAAAAAAGTATTAAATTATTTCCTTTTAGATTATTACTTTACCAGTAGCTGTAGAATTTCTGAAGTAATAAAGAAATTTTGTTTCCCTTAAAAGAAATTCAGACCATGTTAAATTATTTGTCATTTCACATTAACAGGCATTAAAGTGTAATCTTGAAAAAAATGACTTAGTGTTTACCACCTAAATTAGTGTAGCTAGTATCTGTAGCATAGTCCACATACAGGTTTGCTGCATCTGGGTCTGTTTGTAGTGGCTGTTGTATTCTGAGCACAGTTTCCAAGCCATCTTTGATTGGAAGGGGCCCTTCTGCACCCTTGTGAGAGATGTGTGCTAATTGGATCCTGTCTGGTGAAAGGTGATTGGTCTAGGGCTTGGAGTAAGCACCCTCATTTGTTTTTTTTGTTTTTTTGTTTGTTTTTTTGAGTTTTTAAAACATTTTTTTTTAAGTTTTTAGCTTCTGGTATTTAAGCCCCCCATTTGAGCAGGTTTCTGCTGAGCAATTCTATGCCATAGCCAGATAGATCATTTTGAAAAAATTTCCCTTAGATACAGCTGCCGTACATTAGTATAGTCCTCATCTTTAGTACACATCCAGTCTAACAAGTATTGCTACTGAGCTGTGATCTATTAAACTACCATCCAAAAACCCCATCAGAAATATCCACTTACAAAGCACTTCCTAGATCAGTCCTGAAAGCACCACCTTTGTGATAACAGTTCTTGAAACCTACCATAATGGACAGTTGGACTACCCTTGTTTCTTCTGCCAGACTTATTGACTTGGGTCTCCTGAGGCAATGTAGCAACTGCCTCATATAGGCTGATAACCCACTACTAATAACTCACTCTAGTACAGAGTTCAAGAGATGTATCTACATTAAGAATCTTGAATCCCTGCTCTCTTGCACTCAAAACAGTAACACTGAAGAGGTTGTCAACTTACCCACCACTATTCATGCTCATAGCACCACTACTTATACACATAGTACGCATCCAACATATAAATCGTATGTGGAGGCTCTCTCAGAAAACTTAGTGAAACACCAGAGATCTTCAGAACAGAAGACTGCTACAACTAACACAGTTCCCACACCACCAAAGACACATAGCAACATAAGTGTCTCACCTACGAAGCCCTTAAGGCGTAACACTCAAAACCAGATTTTCTTGTCATTGGAGACTCTATAGTAAGAAACACAGATATCTCACTCACCAGGTTAGATAATGAGAAATTCATGGTCAGCTGCCTGTCTGGTGCCAGGATTCATCAGATCACACATGCACTCAGGTCTCTCGTCAACACGTACCATTATGACTCATGTCATAGTTCAATTTGGTGTGAACGACCTGAGATGTACCTCAAAGGACTGTATGAAGAGAGACATGATTGAGCTCTCCTAGTATGTGTCCCAGGCAGGTATGTCCCTAGCCTTGAGCAACATCCTATCCTCACCTATAATGATGCCACAGTATAAACAAAAAATGATCAATTTCAGTAATTGGCTTAGTTTTTGGTATCATTCAATGGATATCCAGTTTCTGTCAGCCTAGGATCACATGGTCAACAACCCTCGCTGCTTTGCCAGAGATGGTTTGCACCTGGCACCACTAGGTTTCAGCTGCTGCAAAGGATCTTGTCTCCACCATACTGTCTTTTTTATTAAAGGTCTCAAAAACAAAATTGCCAATGTGAAAATTGAGAACCATAACAAATTAATGGTCATGCTGCTAAATGCTGGGAGCATAAACCAAAAACTGCACACCCTGGAAGTACTGCTATCAGTGGTGTATGTAGATGTTTGTGCAGTCAGAGAAACCTGGTTCAAGGCCTCAGACAGTACCCTGGCCTTGCAAGGCTACAATGTCTTCTAAACCTTCAGACCGTAAAACAAACTTGTGAGAACCAAATGAGGTGCTGCTTCTGTCTATAGTAGCGATAAATTCACTTCCCAACTAGTTAGACTGGACAACTCCATGGAGTTACTCCAAGTTTATATTATTGTGGGTAAGGCCCCATTCAAATAATAGCTAGTTATAGATCCCCTCCATTGATCATGATCTACATGAGGTCTACATAAACAAACTGGAGTCAATCCAAATATTGCCAAACATTCTGGTTATGGGGGATTTCAATTATCCCACCATCAAACGGGAAACCTACTCCAGACCTAATTCACTAGTACAAAAGCTCCTTGACTTTGTTAACTCAAATGTCCTGGAACAAATTGTTCAAACCCCAACAAGAGGAGCAAACATAATAGATCTGGTCCTCACTAACAGGACAAACAGATGCACCACCACAAATGTTGGACTCTCATTAGTTAAATTTGACCACAAATCAATCACCTTCAAAATGGCACTAACATCAGTACTCACAAAGGACAAAGTCAGATGAAAAAACTTCACCTAAGCAAACTATATCCTCCTAGGGGAAGGTATAAATGCAATTCATGCCCCTTTCCCAGCTGGAATTGATAACTACACAAAAGCTTACACTAAAGCTCTGTGCAATCACCTGTGTGAGTGTATAAACTCGGCTGTTCCAGAGAGAATCAAAGCCAGAGTCAAAGTAAAAAAAGCCATCCTGGTGGACATCCAGCATTGACAAATTTTACAACAAATGCAAAAATTGCTGTCTAAGAAAAACTAAGATGAGACCCCAACAATAGAAAAGCACCCTTTTCAGCCTCAGCAAATAAGACAACGTGCCAAATCCTCTAAGGGTAACTTTGAGAAAAACTAAGCAATCACAGCCAAGGATAATCATAAAGCCTTTTACAGCTACATACATAGCTTAAAAGGTAGGACCCAAGCACATGTCAAACTAGTGATTAACAGTATCACACACACACTGATCCTGCAGAGATAGAAAACCTGCTAGCAGAAAGATTTGGCAAACATTTCACTCCCTTATCATCTCCAAACTTATCACAAACCTTTCCCCCAACACCCCCCCCCCATCCTACATATCCAAAACGCAGGTCATTAAGGAATTGTAAGGCAAAAAACATAGCCTCTATGGGACCAGGCAGCATCTCAGGATGTCTTCTAAACAAACTACAACATTAACTAGCATCACCATTAAATACCCTATTCAGTCACAGCCTAACCACTGGCTTTGTTCCTGCAAAATGGAGAACAGCAACAGTCATTCTTCTCCACATAGGTGGCTTAGCAACAAACCCAAGGAATTATAGACCCATAAGTCTGACCAGCCTCATCTGTAAAGCCATGGAATGTATCATCATGGACCTCATAAATAAAGTCATAGGTGACCTCCAAACCCTGCATCTGACTCAATTCAGCTTTGTCAATGGAAGAGCCTGCCTGTTAAACCTAGTGGATTTCTTTGAAAATGTGACCAGGGCCATTGACGAGGGCAAATTTGTGCACAAAGTAAACCTTGACTTGGCAAGGGCCTTTGACACAATCCCTCCCTCAGGCATTACTGAAAAACTTAGCAAACTGAATGTAAACCTCTTTGTTGTATGATGGGTTGCCAACTGGCTCACAAACAAGTCACACATTGTCAAAGTGTGTGATTCCACATCAACCACAGAACTGTCACCAGCAGGGTGCCACATGGGTCAGTGCTGGTCCCCTTACTGTTTGCTACATACTTCTCAGAAGTTCAGGCAAAACTAAGGGACCAAGGCTGACCAAGTTTGCAGATGACTGCAAACTGGGTGCAATTATTGAGTCCCCAAATTATGTCACTATAATTCAAGAGGGTCTTATGCAGACCAACTGCTGGTGTCTTAGTCATGGTCTCAAACCGAATACAAAGAAATGCATTATCATTCCCTTCAGTAAAAACAATGTCCCTTCACCCTATCAAATTGATAACAATGCCCTATGTACCTACAAAGTGGTAAGAGATCTGGGATGACAAGTAGACTGCAATCTTAACTTTGACCATCATGTGTCTACTGTGGTAAAGAAGGCTTTCTATGTAGCACACTTGATTAGCAAAGGCATCACCTCTAGAGCAAAGGAGGTTATAACCCCCTCTACACTCATCACTAATAAGGCCCATAATTGAGTATAATACCCCTTTTGGCATGTACCATACAAAGCACCTGCAGAAAATGGAGACACTTCAGAGGTTTCCAACTAAGATGATCAAGGGACTCCAGGATGTGCCTTACACAGATGGACTAAAGTCCCTGTCAGTATATTCAGTATCATATAGACTTCTTAGGGGAGACTTGTGTCTGGCTTACAGAGCAGTTTCTTACCCAAACCTAATGAATTTGCTGCACCTTCATAAATCAAATGGGACTAAAGCTACCCATTCCAGGGACATAAATATGACCTGTGACTTGAATAGGAAGTGCTGGAGGGACAGATTTATCTCCCAGTGACTGCCACATCTTTGGAATAGGCTGCCAGTTCATGTAAATCACTTCTATGAAACTACTCAAAAGGAACCTGGACGAGTGAATGGGGTTCTGTAAATTCTTACCAGGGACAGAGCCCACAACCCTCCTGTACTAAATACAATCCTGGGTATTGACTAGAGTATCTATGGTATTACATTGGGATGAAACAGCTAGGCTTGTCATGCCCTTCGGGTCTTTCACTAGTAACCTCCTATGATCCTATGATCCTATTTCACAAAAGGATGGAAGCTGACAGGGTATAAAATTTTGCAGTGATAATGTGAAGTATTCATGTAAACTAAGATTCGACAATGGGAGTAAATAACATGTTCTTTTAAATATCAATAGTACTCAAAGTCAAAAATGCATCAGTCATACTATATATACATATTTAATTGATTGCATACCTCAGTGCTGCAATCAAATTCATTTTTCAGAATGAAAAGAATAGAACAAAAAGTAATAAAGTAATTCTTATTTTTTACAAAAAAATCATATTACATTA